>NC_090024.1:4094491-4299491 GCF_037176765.1 Anolis sagrei | reverse complement strand
TCAATACATCCATATAACTAATCCAGCACGTCTCATCAGTAAAATCATAATCCGATCTCCTCGTCCATTATTCCAAGTTCCAAATTCCAAGTTCCAAACTCAGTCAATTGATTGCACTGCTTAATTGAACGCCTGTTCAAACAGCCAGGTCTTCACTCTTCTCCTGAACGCCAGCAGGGAGGGGGCCGATCTAACGTCTGCGGGAAGGGCGTTCCACAGTCAAGGGGCCACCACTGAGAAGGCCCTGTCTCTCGTCCCCACCAGCCGCGCTTGTGAGGCTGGCGGGATCGAGAGCAGGGCCTCCCCGGACGATCTTAATGTCCTACTTGGTTCATAGGGGGTGATGCGTTCGGACAGATAGGTCGGGCCAGAACTGTTTAGGGCTTTAAAGGCTAACGCCAGCACTTTGAATTGTGCTCGGTAGCAAATTGGCAGCCAGTGGAGCTGGCGCAGCAGAGGAGTGGTGTGCTCCCTGAGTGCCGCTCCTGTTAACAACCTAGCTGCCGATCGTTGGACCATTTGTAGCTTCCGAGCAGTCTTCACAGGCAACCCCACGTAGAGAGCGTTGCAGTAATCTATACGGGATGTAACCAGGGCATGGACTACCATGGCCAAGATGGAACATCCATCTGCTGCATCCTGATCGATGGGAGAACAGATCCCTATTGCTTGCAGCAGCAGCTGCTGCTTAGTGAAGTGTTATTGGGGGACTATTGCAGTCCACAGAGATTCCCACAAACAAGGGTCTTCAAACACGTTAAGCCTAGGGACGGATCATGGTCCCTCTGACTGTTGGGAGTCCAGATTGTCGAAGGCATTCATGGCTGGAAACTGGTTTGCTGTAGGTTTTTTCAGGCTATATGGCCATGTTCTAGAGGCATTCTCTCCTGACGTTTTGCCTGCATCTATGGCAAGCATCCTCAGAGGTAGTGAGGTGTGTTGGAACTAGGGAAAAAGGGTTTGTATATCTGTGGAATGACCAGGGTGGGACAAAGGACTCTTGTCTGCTGGAGCTAGGTGTGTTTGGCGCTGCGTTTGGTGGTCCCTATGTAGACTTGTTCACAGCTACAGATCCACCAAGAAAATCCAACAAATGCTCCGTTCAGCAAAGGACAAGAGGGATCCTCTCACTTCCGCAGGAGTCTACCATGTCCCATGTTCTGATGGTAGCACGAACTAACGAACTACATTTTTATTTATATAGATTTTCCTACTTCCAACAGACCTCACTACCTCTGAGGATGCTTGCCATAGATGCAGGCGAAACGTCAGGAGAGAATGCCTCTAGAACATGGCCATATAGCCCGAAAAAACCTACAACAAACCAATAATAATAGTGTTGTAACCTGCCTCGAGTTGCAAGGAGAAGAGGGTATCATATTATTATTATTATTATTATTATTATTATTATTATTATTATTATTATTATTTGAAACACAACAAGATAAGTCCACAGTAGACACTCTGCTGGCTGTTGTATTGAATCACACGTCGGACACTTCCCAAGTGTCTAGGACTGTGTGATGTATCGGCGAATAATGCGTGCAGATCCCAGTAAGGTGGCCTTTTGCAGCTGGCAGATGGTAATTTTGCCAGCGCCGATTGTGTTTAAGTGCAGGCCGAGGTCTTTAGGCGCTGCACCCAGTGTGCCAATCACCACTGGGACCACCTTGACTGGTTTGTGCCAGTCTTTCCAGTTCGATCTTTAAATCCTCATATCGTGTCAGCATTTCCTGTTGTTTCTCTGCCATCCTGTTGTCACCATTATTATTATTATTATTATTATTATTATTATTATTATTATTATTATTATTATTATATCTCTTACCCAACTCTCCTTGCATATTGAGGCAGGTTGCAACACAATTTTAAAAACACAAACATTTCAATATCATCAGATAAGAGAAAGTTATAATTTAGATCCAAAAGGCAGTCTTCCTTCATTTTCTAGATGTCCTAGTCATCCGCAAACCAGATCAACAATTGGGTCACACCGTCTACAGAAAACCCACACACACAGATAGGTATCTACATAAAAACTCCAACCATCACCCAAGTCAAAAAAGAAGCCCCATCAAAGCCTTGGCAGACCGTGCAAAAAGAATCTGCGAACCCCACCTCCTCCAAGATGAACTGAACCACCTCAACTGGGCTCTCCAGGCCAATGGAGACTCCACCTCAGACATCAGAAGAGCTGCAAGACCAAGAACAAGCCACAAGAGTAAAGATGAAGATCCACCCAGAGGAAAAGTGTTCTTGCCATACATCAAGGGAACCACTGACCACATAGGGAAGCTGATGAGGAAACACAACATACAAACAATCTACAAACCCACCAAGAAAATCCAACAAATGCTCCGTTCAGCAAAGGACAACAGGGATCCTCTCACCTCTGCAGGAGTCTACCATTGTATACCATGCAGCTGTGGACAAGTCTACATAGGGACCACCAAACGCAGCATTGCCCAAACATGAATCAAGGAACATGAAAGGCACTGCAGACTACTTCAACCAGAGAAGTCAGCCATAGCAGAGCACCTGATGAACCAGCCTGGACACAGCATATTATTTGAGAACACAGAAATGCTGGACCACACCAACAACCACCATGTCAGACTACACAGAGAAGCCATTGAAATCCACAAGCATGTGGACAATTTCAACAGAAAGGAAGAGACCATGAAAATGAACAAAATCTGGCTACCACTATTAAAGAACTCTAAAATTATAACAGCTAAACAACAGAGAGGAAGAAACCAGGCACAGATTAACACCTCCCAGCAACAGATTTTCCCAGGTTCAGGCAGGCCTTCAAATGCTAATGAAGGTGATTAGCTAAACATTCACACCTAACTGCAGCAGGGAAGAGCTCCTTGCCCCACCCCAGCCATTCCACAGATATATAAACCCATTGTCCTAATTCCAACAGACCTCTACCTCTGAGGATGCTTGCCATAGATGCAGGCGAAACGTCAGGAGAAATGCCTCTAGAACATGGCCATATAGCCCGAAAAAACCCACAAGAACTGAGTGATTCCGGCCATGAAAGCCTTCGACAATACATTGAAATATTGGAACCTTTTTTCACATGTGGTGGGGGTGCAAAAAAGTGAAAGCCTTTTGGCGAAAGATCCATACAGAAACAGAGAAAATCTTGAAAAAGAAATTCCCCTTAAAACCCGAAGACTATCTTCTGGGAATAATGGATGATGACTTTGATCCAAACAGTAATGAAAGCAAGATTCTTTTTCACCTTTCTACAGCGGCCAGAATCCAACTGGCCAGACTCTGGAAATCCAGAGAAGTTCCTACAACAGAACAATGGTCGTTAAAAGCTTATGATGTGATGAACATGGACCTACTAACTCAGAGACTAAGAGCCCATGGAAGCAAAAAAAAAAAAAGAGCACAGATTGGAGTAACTTTATGGAGTACATTGATGAGAAGAAATAAGAATACTCGAAGATGTAATGAGACTGAAACTTGTATAGGATGAGAGCTGATGTTTTATCAGTCAATATTTTTTGTACATAAGAATTGATTACTTGTCTGTTCAACCTGGAAGTCATTGTACAGGGTTAGTCAAAATGAATAGGCCAATAAGAATAAGAAATAAGAATAAGATGGCCTATTCATTTTGACTAACCCTGTATTTTATACTCTCCTCCCCATTTACCCTCTCCCCCTTTCCCTCACGGCCAACCCTACTCATACCCACTACCCATCACCTGACTCCTTCCTACCCGACCAGCCCTACCATACCTTCCCCCCCCTCACTTTGCCCCCCACCATCTGATGTTTTAAATGTGTATTGAAAAATTTTGCAATAAAGATATTTATATTAAAAAAAATTGCAAAAATTCAACAAATATACATATTTCTATCAAAGATCCACATAAACGACTATAGTTTGAAAAAAGCACAAACAAAATCCTATGTACACTGCACATATCTTATTTGTAGTGCAAAAAAACACACGTGGTCCTGCTTTTGGCCGATGAGAGAGTCACGTTGATAAGGCTTGTTGTGGTTGTGTGCCTTCAAAGTCATTACAGACTGATACCCTAACTCTAAAGGGTCTCTGTTGCTGAAGGACCTTGGAGGACCTTGGGGGTCCCAGCCCTACAGTATTGCCATGTTTATGGATATGTAGTGATAATGTACACAAATCAGCAACAGATTCATTACTGTGATCATAAATGCCAACTAATGTTGCTCACCGTGTCCCAGACTTGACTGTCTCCAGCGGAAGGTAGACTTCTCCTCCGACGGACAATAGGACTTTCTGTTTTGTTTACATGGTGGTCTGCTTCTTCATCATGGGGGTGGTGATGATCCGTTTCATTGCCATGATGGTGGTCCATTTCATGGCTGTGGTGGTGCTCTGTTTCATTGCCATGATGGTGGTCCATTTCATCTCCATTGTGGTGCTCCGTTTCATTGCCATGATGGTGGTCTCCATGATCTCCATGAGCATGTCCTTCTGAATGATCATGAACATCTCCTTCGTGTGTGTGGTTGTGGTGGTCACCATGATTGTGGCCTTCATGGTCATGGTCACCGTGGTTATGGCCATCATGATCATGGTCACCGTGATTGTGGCCATCATGTCCATGGTCATCATGGCTGTGGCCATCATGTCCATGGTCATCATGGCTGTGGCCATCATGGCTGTGTCCGTCATGGTCATGGTCATCATGGCTGTGTCCATCATGGTCATGGCGTCCATGCGCAGCTACCGAGCCGACCTGCAGCTCCTTCATGAGTTCCTTCAGACCTGTGGCAAACCAAAACCGCGCACCGTTCTCAGTCCATGTTCTCTAGAACTTGGTCAATACCCTCTCCAAACCCATATCTTTTGGTACTTACCTGCCAGTGTGAGGTTGTGCGTCCCGTTGCTGTAGCGCTGGAAGATAAACTCCACAAAGTAGTTCTCAGGAGGGAGCGCATGGAAGCAACCACCGTCCAGCACATGGAAGGCCATGGCCACAAGCATCCGGCCTGATGGGTCTGATGTCACATGGCTGGAGATCTGTGCACTGTTCCCAAGGATCTGGTCCACTCCAGCACAAAGCTGAGATGCAGAGGAAAACAGATATTCAGACACCATTAATGATGTAGTGCAAATGGACATTAGGAAGCCAAAAAATCTACAACAACACAGTGATTCCAACCATGAAATCTTTCGACAGTACATTTTGCTATAGTTTTTCAATTGATTTTCAACCGATTTCCCATTGAAGTTCGTGGAGCAGAACAATAACTTCCAAAGTAAGGACCGCACAATTAAACAGGAAATAACACTTTCGGACCAGGAACAGAATTGTAGTTCCATATTGCCTGATATGGCAGTGTAGATCCAGCCTATGAAGTCCTGGGAGTTGTAGTTTGATGAGGCACCAGCACTCCTTGGCAGAGGAAGCCTGTAAAACTACAAACCGTGGGAACCCAAAACATTGGGCTGGGCTTTAGCACAGCTGGTAAAACACCATCAGCAGGAATACGATCTACCAACAGAAAGGTTGCCAGTTCGAAGTTTGGGTCAGGGTGAGCACCCGACTGTCAGCCCAGCTCACTGTTTACCTAAGCAGTCCAAAAACAGCTTAGAGCTGTAAGTAGAGAAATTACGTAGCACTAAAAAGCAGGGGAAGTATTTTATGACTCCATAAAAGACCAGAAAATGCCTGCGACCGCACAAAAGGAGGAAGTCCTGATGGCTCTTTGTCATAGAGGATGGAGTGACACCACCCCCCTGTGGCTGGATTTGAACACAACCTCCAAAGGCGCCGAAAATTGGACATGGACACAACGTTCCTCCTTTCTGTCTGTTCTGTCCTGTCTGTCCAAACGGCATTGAATGATTGCCATGTATGTGTACTGTGATCTACCCTGATTCCCCTTGAAAAAGAGTTGTTGTTGTTGTTATTGCATTGGGGAGATAGGGTAGAATATAAAGAAAGTTTTGTTGCTGTTGTACTTACTTACTTACTTACTTAGGCGATCCCTCGTTGGCCGAGTAGGATAGTCTTCCAGGATCAGTATTTTGGTGGGTTCGTAGGTGACTGTGGAGCCCTATTCTTGATCTGCATCTTCTCCTGCAGTGAGGGCATCGGTTTCCAGGTGGAAGGCAGTCTCGGTCGGGGTTGGCTTGATGCGCTTTCCTCTTGGCACATTTCTCTCTTTTGCCCTTCATTCGTGCCTTTTTCAAATTCTGCAGCACTGCTGGTCACAGCTGACCTCTAACTGGAGAGCTCAAGAGCCAGGGCTTCCCAGTTCTCAGTGTCTATGCCAGAGTTTTTAAGGTTGGCTTTGAGCCCATCTTTAAATCTCTTTTCCTGCCCGCCAAGATTCTGTTTCCTGTTCTTGAGTTCGGAGTAGAGCAACTGCTTTGGGAGAAGGTGGTCGGGCATCCGTACAACATGGCCAGTCCTGCTGAGTTGATGTTGGAGGACCATTGCTTCAGTACTGGTGGTCTGTGCTTCTTCCAGTATGCTGATGTTTGTCTGCTTGTCTTCCCAAGAGATTTGCAGCATTTTCCAGAGGCAACGCTGATGGAATCGTTCCAGGAGTTGTATGTGACGTCTGTAGACAGTCCACATCTCACAGGCATAGAGCAGGGTTGGGAGGACAATAGCTTTATAAACAAGCCCCTTGGTATTCCTACGGATGTCCCGGTCCTCAAACACTCTCTGCTTCATTAAAAAAAAAAAAGCTGCACTCACAGAGCTCAGGCGGTGTTGTATTTCAGTGTGAATGTTGACTTTTGTGGAGAGGTGGCTGCCAAGGGAGCGGAAATGGTCCACATTTTCTAATGTCACACCATTAAGCTGTGGAGAGGGGTTGGCTGGGGACTGCTGGAAGAGCACTTTGGTTTTCTCGATGTTCAATAACAGGCCAAGCTTCTCGTATGCTTCTGCGAAGGTGTTTAGAATGGCATGTAGATCTTCTGAATGTGCATAGATGACATTGTCATCAGCATATTGGAATTCTATAACAGATGTTGTAACCTTGGTTTTGGCTTTCAGTCTGCTGAGGTTAAACAGCTTGCCATCTGTCCAAGATATGATTTCCACTCCAGTGGGAAGCTTCCCATCAACAAGGTGAAGTATCATAGCGATGAAGATGGAGAATAAAGTTGGGGCAATAACACATCATCCCTATTTGACGCCTGATTCCACCTAAAATGGGTTGTTTTGGGAGCCATTGCTGTCCAAGACTGTTGCCATCATGTCATCATGGAGGAGGAGGTTGTTGGATGATGATGATGATGATTGCATTGTGCCATGCCAGTTAATGAGGCCAAACTGGATTCATTCTACAATGTAGATGCATATTCACCCATATTTAAAGAGTGAAAATATCATTTAGTAAAATAGCATTACCCTATCTTACTAGAAAGGGTCATGCTATTTCCAAAAACTTTGTCAATTTCCAGGGAGTTCGGAAATTGGGGGAAGTTGGGTATGTGAAAGGGTGTTGGACGGAAATATGGCGTCACAATGCTGCAATGAAAGCATCAATGACACAGGGTGGAATTTCCCCTTTTTTGTGCAATGCTTTCTAACATACTTATGACAGCTCATTTGTGGTCTATGGGGGAAAGCACATGATTCGGCTTGTGGGAAAGCATCCTTTCTCTGAGCCACACTCACGATGGTTTCCCATCCAAATCCTCACCATGGCTGACCCTGCTTAGCTTACATCTTTAAGACTTGTTACTTTCCATATAAGACATACTTTCTTGCAGCAATGCTAATATTGCAATTATGGGGTCATGTGGAACGCTGGGATTTGTAGTTTGTGGTAATAGAGAGAGTCAGGATTTTCACCCAGGGATCTTTTATGGCTTAAGCAAACAGGAAATCCCAAGATTTTAAGGGATGCAAGCATTGCAGTATTACTGTGTTATAAATGCATAGTGCGGAAGGGCCAGTTGGAAAAACATATCTCCCAGCCTTCTCTATGCAAAACAAGCCATCTAAGAAAAAAAATCACTACCTCTATGAAAATACCCTCATTCATTGACTTTGCAATCTTCAGGGCTCTTCAATGCTATTCAAGCTTGCAAATTGCAACATTCACACTTGCTTGAAACATGCAAGGGTTCCATATTATTCCATATACACTCCACTTGCTTCACTACTTCTATACAGATACCGTCACTGACTGACTTTGCACTCTTCAGGGCAATGCTATTCAAGCTTGCTAATTGCAACATTCGCACTTGCTTGAAACAGACAAGAGTTCTTTCTCCCTCCTGGAGATTATTCCACATGTATATATACACTCCTCTTGCTCCACTACCTCAATGCAGATACCCTCAGTGATTGACTTTGCAGCTTCATAGCTTACTGAAATGCTAATTCAAGCTTGCTAATTGCAACATTTGAACTTGCTTGAATCAGGCAAGGGTTCTTTCTCCCTCCTGGACATTATTTCATATGTATATGTACACTCCGTTTGCTTCACTGCCTCTATGCAGATACCATCACTGATTGACTTTGCATCTTCGTGGCTTACTGATATGCTAATTCAAGCTTGCTAATTGCAACATTTGTACTTGCTTGAAACAGACAAGAGTTCTTTCTCCCTCCTGGACATTATTTCATATGTATATGTACACTCCGCTTGCTTCACTACCTCTATGCAGATACCCTCACTGATTGACTTTGCAGCTTCGTGGCTTACTGAAATGCTAATTCAAGCTTGCTAATTGCAACATTTGTACTTGCTTGAAACAGACAAGAGTTCTTTCTCCCTCCTGGACATTATTTCATATGTATATGTACACTCCGCTTGCTTCACTACCTCTATGCAGATACCCTCACTGACTGACTTTGAAAACTTCAGGGCTCTTCAATGCTATTCAAGCTTGCTGATTGCAACATTCACACTTGCTTGAAACTGACAAGAGTTCTGTCTCCCTCCCTGGACATCATTCCACAGGTGTGTATGTGTATTACACACACATACACACAGTATACATATACATATACATTAAACACACACACACACACTCCTATGGAATAATGTCCAGGGAGGGAGAAAGAACTCTTGTCTGTTTCAAGCAAGCTCAAATGTTGCAATTAGCAAGCTTGAATTGATTTGAGGACCCATGAGCTGCAAAGTCAATCAGTGAGGGTCTCTGCATAGAGGTAGTGAATCAAGTGGAGTATATAAATACACCTGTGGAATACTGTCCAGAGAGGGAGAAAGAACCCCTGACTGTTTCAAATAAGTGTGAATGTTGCAATTATCAAGCTGGAATAGCCATGAGGCTGCAAAGTCAACCAGTGAGGGTCTCCGCATAGAGGTAGTGAAGCAAGTGAGATATATATACATATGGAGTAATGTCCAGATAGGGAGAAAGAACCCTTTACTGTTTCAAACAAGTGTGAATGTTGCAATTATCAAGCTGGAATAGCCATGAAGCTGCAAAGTCAACCAGTGAGGGTCTCTGCATAGAGGTAGTGAAGCAAATAGGTATATATATCTGTGGAATAATGTCCAGCAAGGGAGAAAGAACCCTTTACTGTTTCAAATAAGTGTGAATGTTTTCAATTATCAAGCTGGAACAGCCACGAAGCTGCAAAGTCAACCAGTGAGGGTCTCCGCATAGAGGTAGTGAAGCAAGTGAGGTATATATATCTGTGGAATAATGTCCAGAGAGGGAGAAAGAACCCTTGCCTGTTTCAAACAAGTGTGAACGTTGCAATTATCAAGCTGGAATAGCCATGAAGCTGCAAAGTCAACCAGTGAGGGTCTCCGCATAGAGGTAGTGAAGCAAGTGAGGTATATATATCTGTGGAATAATGTCCAGAGAGGGAGAAAGAACCCTTGCCTGTTTCAAACAAGTGTGAATGTTGCAATTATCAAGCTGGAACAGCCACGAAGCTGCAAAGTCAACCAGTGAGGGTCTCCGCATAGAGGTAGTGAAGCAAGTGAGGTATATATATCTGTGGAATAATGTCCAGAGAGGGAGAAAGAACCCTTGCCTGTTTCAAACAAGTGTGAACGTTGCAATTATCAAGCTGGAATAGCCATGAAGCTGCAAAGTCAACCAGTGAGGGTCTCCGCATAGAGGTAGTGAAGCAAGTGAGGTATATATATCTGTGGAATAATGTCCAGCAAGGGAGAAAGAACCCTTTACTGTTTCAAATAAGTGTGAATGTTGCAATTATCAAGCTGGAACAGTCACGAAGCTGCAAAGTAAACCAGTGAGGGTCTCCGCATAGAGGTAGTGAAGCAAGTGAGGTATATATATCTGTGGAATAATGTCCAGAGAGGGAGAAAGAACCCTTGCCTGTTTCAAACAAGTGTGAATGTTGCAATTTTCAACCTGGAACAGCCACGAAGCTGCAAAGTCAACCAGTGAGGGTCTCCGTATAGAAGTAGTGAAGCAAGTGAGGTATATATATCTGTGGAATAATGTCCAGGAAGGGAGAAAGAACCCTTGCCTGTTTCAAACAAGTGTGAATGTTGCAATTATCAAGCTGGAACAGTCACGAAGCTGCAAAGTCAACCAGTGAGGGTCTCCGCATAGAGGTAGTGAAGCAAGTGAGGTATATATATCTGTGGAATAATGTCCAGAGAGGGAGAAAGAACCCTTGCCTGTTTCAAACAAGTGTGAACGTTGCAATTATCAAGCTGGAATAGCCATGAAGCTGCAAAGTCAACCAGTGAGGGTCTCCGCATAGAGGTAGTGAAGCAAGTGAGGTATATATATCTGTGGAATAATGTCCAGAGAGGGAGAAAGAACCCTTGCCTGTTTCAAACAAGTGTGAATGTTGCAATTATCAAGCTGGAACAGCCACGAAGCTGCAAAGTCAACCAGTGAGGGTCTCCGCATAGAGGTAGTGAAGCAAGTGAGGTATATATATCTGTGGAATAATGTCCAGGAAGGGAGAAAGAACCCTTGAGTGTTTAGAATAAGTGTGAATGTTGCAATTATCAAGCTGAAATAGCCATGAAGCTGCAAAGTCAACCAGTGAGGGTCTCTGCTTAGAGGTAGTGAAGCAGGTGAGGTATATATATCTGTGGAATAATGTCCAGAGAAGGAGAAAGAACCCTTGCCTATTTCAAACAAGTGTGAACGTTTCAATTATCAAGCTGGAGTAGCCATGAAGCTGCAAAGTCAACCAGTGAGGGTCTCTGCATAGAGGTAGTGAAGCAAGTCAGGTATATATATATGAATAATGTCCAGGAAGGGAGAAAGAACCCTTGAGTGTTTCAAATAAGTGTGAATGTTGCTGTTAGCAAGCTTGAATAGCATTGAAGAGCCCTGAAGTTTGCAAAGTTTGTATACATATATTGTGTGTGTGTGTGTGTGTGTGGAATGCACAAACACACACACACAAACGCACTCTTCACTTGCTTCACTTCCAACAGACCATCTGAGGATTCTGATATACACACACACTCTTCACTTGCTTCACTTCCAACAGACCCTCTGAGGATGCCACAGATGCAGGCAGAACGTCAGGAGAGGATGCTGCTGGAACATGGCCAGACAGCTCAGAAAACTCACAGCAATCCAAACTTTCCAAGCTCTGGATCAAGGATACACTTGGACCCAGGCCCGTAGCGAGGGGGAGGGGGGGTTTAGGGGTTCAACCCCCCCCCGAAATGTTTCAGATTTTTTTTAAAACCTGGTTTGCTCATGAATTTTAACTGGTTAACCCAATCCCCATGCTGCTAAGTCTATGAGATGCAAAAAATCGAGAGTCCCTCCAGAACTGCAAGCAGTATCTCAAGCAAATATTAGCAATTTATTCACACTGTCATGACTTGCAGCAATAGCCGATGTAGTTGTTCTAGTACAGCTGTACCAGGAGCTCCAACTTTATTTGCTTTGTATTAAATGTTTGCTTGCAGTCCTAGGTTTCAGGGACTCTGCAGATAGGTGGCTTCTTTGGTTGCAGTCATAGGGCAAGTCACCTGCCCATCATTGTTAAGTTTTGGTCCTGCCCCTTGCTCAGGGCAATTGGGAAGGGAAGGGAGCCATTTTTAGTTAGTCTCAGCAAGGTAAGCTTATGTATAGGATGTGTGCAAGCTTCCCTTGTACAAAAGTTTCAACCCTTAAGACCTTCCGGGAGAGAAAGGTCTTAAGAGTCTCCAAAGAATTTCCAGGAAAACAGCCCTAAAGACCAAAGAACTCCAGCTGGAGAACATCTACTGCCTTGCTGGTAGGTTCACTCGGCGTTCGAGACGCAGTTCGACCCGGTAGCGGAGCCCACATCAGTAAGGGTTAGATTACAGTCAACCTGGGAGAAGTTAAAACGGGGATTTTCCTTTAAAGAAGAAGTTATTGAAGACAGTTGCCTGTCCTTTGTGGGCAAGATTAGGAATTCACCAGTTGCCTAAAAGCTTGGAATCATTTGCTTAACTTTACTGAAGACAAGAGAAGTTTCTGTTTGATGGTTCATTCATAAAAGACTTTGTTGTACTTCTCAAGCCATCTAAAGACTGTTTGTGGTGGAAACCTCTGAGAACTTCTCTTTAGGCCCCCTGGCTTCCCGCTGGGCAAAGGTTGCACATCCTGTTCTAAAGACAATTATTTACAGGCCCAGCGCGCAACAGAACAGTAGTGAAGCAACCAAGTTGGGGGGGGGGGTTGAATGTTCTCATTAAGGAGGCCAGACTTGGTGGAGGTGGTTGACAAGGGCGGAGCTGCAGGCTATTGAAGGCTGCTCTGCCCCCTGCTGTGCTCTTTGCTTCAGCCTGAGCTAGGAGGCAGGTTTCAACCCCCCCCCCCGCAAAATTTTCAACCCCCCCCCCGAAAATTTCAACCCCTCCCGAAATTTTTTTCTGGCTACGGCCCTGCTTGGACCAATGTCCTTCCATACCTCCTTTTCTTTCCCGCTGCTTTTGATATTCTGCTGGACGGACGCCATCAGCTCCTCCGCCTTCGACCGGGTGGCATTGCCCTCGGAAAACCCAGACTGGAAATCCCGGACTCGGGCCACCCAAAGGGCATCGGCTTTGGCTTTGCAAGCAGACTCCGGATCTGCAAAGTAGAAGAGCAAAGCAGCCGAAAAGGGCACCATGTCCGTGGATGTGAGGTTGGCCGGGTTCAAGGAGTTCTTCTCCACGAGAGCAAAGATGTCCGGGGCTGAAATGCACTGGAAAAGAGAGAAGGAAACGTTGTTGTTGCTGTTGTTGTTGTTATTGATTTGGACCCCATGTTCCCCTCGTTATGGCCCAAAGTGGTCCACAACCTTCAATATTTATTTGTACTCTGCTTTCCTATTAAACAAGCAATTATTATCATTATTAATAATAATAATAATAACTAGCCATCCCCTGCCATGCGTTGCTATGGCCCAGTCTGTGTATATGTGTTTTGTATGTGTATATATGTGTGTATGTGTGTGTATATATTTGTGTATATATATGTGTGTTTGTGTGTGTATATATATTTGTGTGTTTATATGTGTACATGCATATTGTGTATATGTGCGTGCTTGTCTGTATGCATATTTGTGTATATATGTATGTATGTGGATGTGTATATGTATATATGTATGTGTGCATGTGCATATGTATATATGTGTGTTTGTATATATATATGTGTGTATGTGTATATTTGTGTATTTGTACGTTTATATGTGTACATGCATATTGTGTATATGTGTATGCTTGTCTATATGCATATTTGTGTGTATATGTATGTATGTGGATGTGTATATGTATATATGTATGTGCATGTGTATATGTATATATGTGTGTTTGCATATATATGTGTGTGTTTGCGTGTATATATATGTGTGTGTGTGTATATTTGTGTATGTGTATGTTTATATGTGTACATGCATATTGTGTATATGTGTGTGCTTCTCTATATGCATATTTGTGTGTATATATGTGTGTGTTTGCGTATATATATATATATGCGTGTATATATATGTGTGTGTGTATATTTGTGTATTTGTATGTTTATATGTGCACATGCATATTGTGTATATGTGTGCTTGTCTATATGCATATTTGTGTGTATATATGTATGTATGTGGATATGTATATGTATATAGATATGTGTGCATGTATGTGTGTATATGTGTATATTTGTGTGTGTTTGTGCATATATATATACGTGTATGTGTATGACTGTGTGCATGAGTGTATGTGTATATGTATATATGGTGTATTTTTGGGGTTTTTAAGTCTGTTCCACTGAGGTTGTGTGTGTGTGTGTGTGTTTGTGTGTGTGTGTGTTTATTGGTAATGGACACTCATTGGACTGTTATGTGTATTCTGTCCAAATTTGGTGTCAATTGCTCCAGTTGTTTTTGAGTTCTGTTAATCCCACAAACGAACATTACATTTTGATTTATATAGATAATAATTATTATTTGTACCTCATTTTCCTCTAAAGATATTTATTTATCGTGCCAGGAGCAAACCAAACAGTTGTATTGCATTTTTAACAAACAAACAAACAAACAAACAAAACACAAAGTTTGCAAGCTTGGTAGTTGATTAAATGTTCTTTGACCAGTAGCTGGCCACTTGGAGTGCCTCTAAAGATAATACAATTGCATTTCCCTTATAAAACAATAATTTAATTGCACCACTTGGCAGAGAAGCCTAAAGAACCTTGTAAAACTATAAATCCCATGAAGCTATAGCATGGAGACAGGGTAGCCAAACTGCATTAACTCCACAGTGTGAATGATGCACCGCAATGCATTACGTACTTGAGAAACAGCTCGAGTCACAACCAAAACTGAACGACCCCCAAACTACATTTCCTTTTCCTCTTTCTGGGAGGGGAAACTACACGTCCTTTAGGGAAGTGATTGTGCTATCTTTTAAAATTATTTTTAGCTATTTTTCTCATGTCCGGCGCATGTTACCAATGGAGAGAAGCACATATGACCGGATTGTGTTTTGCAAGATGGAAGTTAGTTTTGCAAAGTAACTCATCAGGTGCATCTATATTGCAGAATCAATGAAGTGACACCACTTTCACTGCTTTGACTCAAGGCTATAGAAATGTGGGAGTTGTTGTTTGGCAGGATTCTGGGAAAGAACAGAACTAACAGAGGAAAAAGCGAAATTGCATCTACACTATACTGATGAAGGCTTGATGAAAATACATAATTCACATATTGGAAAATATATATTTGATGTAACCATATTAGAAATAGGAGTTAGAAAATATATAAGAGAAATGTATGTCTGTATGCTTGGCCTTCACTTCACTTGACTTCTTAAAAGCTGCAAAATTAGAGAGGCCAGCATCTAGGAAAAGGAATGTCAAGTCCTGCTGAGAAAGCCTGTGATTAATGTGCCTTGGAGTGCTGTAAGTCTTGAACAGGCAGGAATATTTTAAATATATGTGTGTTATTGTGATTTTTATGCTTATATTGTCTTGTTAATTTTATGTTTATGCTGTTTTCTTGTATGTATTGATGATGTTACTTGGAAACTGCTCTGAGTCCCCTCGGGGAGATAGAGCAGTATATAAATAAAGTTTTGTTGTTGTCGTTGTGGGGTTGCTGAGGTGATCACAAGGGGGTGTCAGAGGGGTCACTGAAGACTATCAGAAAACATAGTATTTTCTGTTGGTCATGGGGGGTTCTGTGTAGGACGTTTGGCCCGATTCTATCTTTGGTGGGGTTCAGAATGCTTTTTGATTGTAGGTGAACTAGAAATCCCAGCAACTACAACTCCCAAATGTCAAGGTCTATTTTCCCCAAACTCCACCAGTGTTCACATTTGGGTATGCTGAGTATCAGTGTCAAGTTTGGTCCAGATCCATGATTGTTTGAGTCCACAGTGCTCTCTGGATGTAGGTGAACTACAACTCCAAAACTCAAGGTCAATGCCCACCAAACCCTTCCAGTATTTTCTGTTGGTCATGGGAGTTCTGTGTGCCAAGTTTAGTACAATTCCATCATTAGTGGAGTTCAGAATGCTATTTGATTGTAGGTGAACTATAAATCCCATTTCCTAAATGACAAAATCAACCCTCCCCCAACCCCACCATCATTCAAATGTTGGCATATCAGATATTTGTGCCAAATTTGGTCCAGTGAATGAAATACATAGAGGATGTATTTCATTTACTGGACCAAATTTGGCACAAGAGAGGCTTTAAGATATTTACATTACGATTCATAACAGGAGCAGAATTACAGTTCTGAAGTAGCAACAAAAATAATTTTATGGTTGGGGATCATCACAACATGAGTAACTGTATGAAGGGGTTGCGGCATTAAGAAGGTTGAGAACCACTGATCTATGGCAAGGATCCTCAGAGGTTGTTAGGTGACAACAATCCTATCTCTTCAGCCAAAAGCAGGCCCACACTTTCCATTGAAATACTAATAAGCTTATGTCTGTGAAAATTGTTCTTTATTTATTGTATTGTTTTAAAGTGTTTTTGCACTACAAATAAGATATGTGCAGTGTGCATAGGAATTCATTCATTTTTTCACATTAAATCTGGCCCTCCAACAGTTTGAGGGACCGTGACCTGGCCCTCTATTTAAAAAGTTTGAGGACCCCTGGTCTAGAGGCCTGGCATATTTCAAGAGGCCCCATCTCGGTACCAGGCACCTTATTGTAAGACTAATGAGGTGGCCATTAAGAGGTTTCAGGAAGAGCTTATCTTAGGATGGATGGAGACTCTTGCTATCAGGTCCAGTAGACATTCTGGCGATGGTCCTCATTAATAGCAACTCTTCAGATAGGGATGCTAATGAAGATTGACAAGGTGTTGAGTTTGAAAATATGCTATTGAAGTCAATGTAAAAGTAGAATTTTGTGATGCAAATTGTGATGTCTGTATGATGCATGCATAATTATTTTAAAAGGTATATAAACCAAGGATTTCCTTTGTTCTGAACCCTTCTTTCCTGGTTTACCAGGAGGGTCCATATCCGGTTAGCGCCAACCGAGATTAAAGCCGTGCTTTTCGGTTCTCAAACCTTCTCCCTGCCATTTCAATACGATTAACCCACTTTGACACCACTTTATGGGATCCTGGGAGTTGTAGTTTGGCAGGACTCTGGCAAAGAAGAAGGCTTAAGACCATGTAAAACGCCTTCTTCTTGGCCAGAGTCCTGCCAAACGACAACTCCCAGGATCCCATAAAGTGGCATCAAAGTAAGTTAATCATATAGTGTAGATGCAATTTTGCTTTTTTTTCTCTCTGTTAGTTCTCATTCCTTTTACAATAGACACATCTTTGAATGCATCAAGGCTCGCTTTCATCCCTCTTCGTGGAACAAAGGGATCAAACAATGCAAAAGGAGAGGCAGAAAAAGCCAACGCCTTTGATCCTTAAAGGACAGGTATGGCTTTGATGCTTCAGGGACGGAAAATTATAATGTTGGAAGACTGTTTCATAGACACCTTAGGCAGGCAGCCTAATTGTGTGGTCCTTCCTTTGAAAGTAGTGGTTCCACTCCAGAAACTTTGGTCTTTGTGCCACAAACAAGGTTGAATTGGTTGATTGGTTGTGCACAATCAGAAGAAGACCTACAAGCCACTCTAAACACCCTGGCAGAAACATACGAGAAGCTCGGCCTCTCATTGAACATCGAGAAAACCAAAGTGCTCTTTCAGTAGTCACCAGCCACTCCCTCTCCAATGACAGAAATACAGCTTAATGGTGTAAACATTAGAAAATGTGGACCATTTCTGCTACCTTGGCAGCCACCTCTCCACAAAAGTCAACATTGACACTGAAATTCAACACCGCCTGAGTTCTGTAAGTGCAGCATTTTTCCAAACAAAGCAGAGAGTGTTTGAGGATCGGGACATCCGTAGGAACACCAAGGTGCTTGTTTATAAAGCCATTGTCCTCCCAACCCTGCTATACGCCTTTGAAACGTGGACTGTCTACAGACGCCAACATTGAGGCTGAAATACAACACCACCTGAGCTCTGCGAGTGCAGCTTTTTTCCGGATGAAGCAGAGAGTGTTTAAGGACCGGGACATCCGTAGGGAGAACAAAGTGCTTGTTTATAAAGCCACTAGCTGTGCCCTGCCACGCGTTGCTGTGGCCTATAGTAAAACTTATCAAAGTTGAGGTAGATATCTGGACTATTATGAAAGAGAGGTACCTACCTATTCCTTCCCCCTTTTCCTCCCCCTTTCTCTCCTTTCTTCCTTCTCTACCTCTTTCTTTCTTTCACTACTTGGTTTCATCCTTCTCTCTCTCCTTCATTCCCTCCCCCTTTCTTCCTTTGCCTTTCTTCCCTCCCTGTTTGCTTCCTTCTTTCACTTTTTATTTCCTTTTATTTTACCACCATCATAACAATAACAATAATGCAATGCATTGCCTCTGGGACCTGACACCTCTCCCATTCCTCCAGGGTCTCATAGGAACAATAGCATAATAATAATAATAATAGAAATAACAACCTTTACCCGCCACGTGTTACTGTGGCCAATCTTCCCTCTTTCTCTCCTTCTTTCCCTCCTTCCTTCCTTCCTTCCCTCCCATCTTTCCTTCTCCTCTTCTTTCTCTATCTCTTTCCTTCCTTCCCCCTTTTTCTTTATTTTCTGCTGTCTCTCTTTTCTTTCCTTCCATCTTTCCTTTTCTTTCCTTTTCTTCTTCCTTCTTTCTCTAACTTTCCTTCCTTCCCCCTTTTTCTTTACCTCCCTTTCTCTTTCTTCTTTCTTTCCTTCCTTCCTGTCTTTCCTAGATTTTGACAGGGCAGGAAGGGGCGGGGTGCGGTTTGGAGGTGGCGTGAAGTAAAAGGAGGTAAGATTGGGGTGGGGGAGTGATGGAGCGTGGGGTTGTGTGTGTGTGTGCAGCGGCGGGGGGAGTGATGGAGCGTGGGGTTGCGTGTGTGTGTGCGGCGGCAGGGGGGAGTGATGGAGCGTGGGGTTGTGTGTGTGTGTGCGGCGGCGGGGGGAGTGGGGTTGCGTGTGAGCGTGCGGCGGCGGGGGGAGTGATGGAGCGTGGGGTTGCGTGTGTGTGTGCGGCGGCGGGGGGAGTGGGGTTGCGTGTGAGCGTGCGGCGGCGGGGGGAGTGATGGAGCGTGGGGTTGCGTGTGTGTGTGCGGCGGCGGGGGGAGTGGGGTTGCGTGTGTGCGTGCGGCAGCGGGGGAAGTGATGGAGTGTGGGGTTGTGTGTGTGTGTGCGGCAGGGGTGTGTGTGTGTGCGGGAAGCGGCGCAGCGGGGCTTGGAGTAGGCATGGTTTCCGCAGAGGGAACGTTGGCCGGAAGGGCATGTGCGCACGCCAGGGAACTTGCGGCTGGGCGCCAATGCGCATGCTCAGTTGTTTTGCCGTTTTGTGAGTGTGTTGTTGTGTTGTTTTTCATTTTGAGTAGATACGTTTGTACCTTGTGGGTTGTGTTATGGGCATGGGAATTTTGGTTAAGTTTCGTTGGGGTTTTTTTGAGTTTTGTTTTTTTGCCGTTTTGAGTGTGTTGTTGTGTTGTTTTTTATTTTGAGTAATATGTTTGTACCTTGTGGGTTGTGTAATGAGCATGGGAATTTTGGTTAAGTTTCGTTGGGGGATTTTTGAGTTGTATTCTTTTGCCGTTTTGTGAGTGTGTTGTTGTGTTGTTTTTCATTTTGAGTAGATATGTTTGTACCTTGTGGGTTGTGTTATGGGCATAGGAATTTTGGTTAAGTTTCGTTGGGGGATTTTTGAGTTTTGTTGTTTTGCCGTTTTGTGAGTGTGTTGTTGTATTGTTTTTCATTTTGAGTAGATATGTTTGTACCTTGTGGGTTGTGTTATGGGCATGGGAATTTTGGTTAAGTTTCGTTGGGGGATTTTTGAGTTTTGTTGTTTTGCCGTTTTGTGAGTGTGTTGTTGTGTTGTTTTTCATTTTGAGTAGATATGTTTGTACCTTGTGGGTTGTGTTATGGGCATGGGAATTTTGGTTAAGTTTCGTTGGGGGTTTTTTGAGTTTTGTTTCCTCGTTGGATGCCCCTAACAAATTTATATATATAGATTGTCCTCACAACCCTGCTATACGCCTGCAAGACGTGGACTGTCTACAGACGTCAACATTGAGGCTGCAATACAACATCGCCTGAACTCTGCAAGTGCAGCATTCTTCCGATTGAAGCAGAGAGTGTTTGAGGACCAGGACATCCGTAGAGAGACCAAGGGGCTTGTTTATAAAGCTATTGTCCTCCCAACCCTGCTCTATGCCTGCGAGGCATGGACTGTCTACAGATGTCACATGCAACTCCTGGAATGATTCCATCAGCGTTGCCTCCGGAAAATCCTGCAAATCTTTTGGGAAGACAGGCGTACAAATGTCAGCGCACTGGAAGAAGCAAAGACCACCAGCATCGAAGTGATGGTCCTCCACCATCAACTCCGCTGGACCGACCACCTTGTCCGGATGCCCGACCACCGTCTCCCAAAGCAGTTGCTCTACTCCGAACTCAAGAACGGAAAACGGAATGTTGGAGGACAGAAAAAGAGATTTAAAGATGGGCTCAAAGCCAACCTTAAAAACTCTGGCATAGACACTGAGAAGTGGAAAGCCCTGGCGCTTGAGTGCTCTAACTGGAGGTCAGCTGTGACCAGCAGTGCTGCAGAATTAGAAGAGGCACGAATGGACGGTGAAAGAGAGAAACGTGCCAAGAGGAAGGTGCATCAAGCCAACCCCGACCGAGATTGCCTTCCACCTGGAAACCGATGCCCTCTGTGCTGTCGTGCCTGGGAAATATAACTCTTAGTGAAAGAGGCATGGACATGACGTCTTTCCCCCAGGGGATTGCTTCTTGCCCTCCTTTAGGAAACTGGAACTCCCAAAGACCAAAACACCATAGATAACTCAAAATAGGTTTAATTGTTCACAAAGAGTTATCCCTTTAAGGCAATAAGCCGGAAGTTTCAAATGGGTAAAGGAAAATATACATTACAGTCTCTGGTTGTCTTGGGTCCAAGGAGTTTTGCAGCTGAGAAGCTTTTCCAGGTCCCTCTTTCTCAATGGCTGTGAATGCCGGAACAATCCACAACCCCAGTCCAAATGGCCTATGTTTGAAGACACAAAGCCTTCCTCTCGTGCCAAAGAACTGGTTTGAAGGTGCTTGAGACTTCTCAACGTCGTCTAGGTTGACCTGAACATGAAGCATAAGTCTCAAGGGTAAGAACCTCAGAATTGGTGCTGAGAGGTAACTTAATCAAGGGCTTTAGAGCCAAGTCTCTCTCTCACATCCATCTGATAGAAAGTTTGATGGTGGAATGGAAAAGGAAACACTGTCCTGTTCCAGGAAGAGGTGGAGCCAAACAATTGAGCTGAGGAAGCAATATAACTGGTGCAAACAACATTGATTGACAGCTATAAATAACCAATCAATCCAACTATACATTTACAGGGTAGAAAGGCAAAATCGGGCATGATACAACAGTTCAAGTCCTGCAACTTACAGTTCCACTTGCGCCGTCACACCCTCACTGCAGGAGAAGATGCAGATCAAGAATAGGGCTCCACGGTCACCTACGGACCCATCGCCAAGACACTACACTTGGAGGACCATCATCCTCGGACTATGAGGGATCGCCTAAGTAATCTCTTGGTATTTATCCCATAAAACATATTACTACTTCCATTTTCAAAGCCTTTTCTACCAACCAAGTGCTCTCAGGTGAATATATACGATCTATTCAGGGCAGGTGAAGGGAGAAAAGCCCATTCATTGCTATCAGGGGTCTCTTGATGTCCTGGGAATGCAGTTAATAACTGACCCAGACTCAAAGGCTTTTGCAAACACACCTGATCAATTGAAATAATACCTGCTTCTCCCCCAGAAATGTATGCAAACACACTTCAGGCAGGGGAAGGGCCACTTCTTCTCTCACCAATCTCTTATCAGGAAAGGCAAGAAGGCTCACATTCCTTCCCTTGGGTCACTTAAAGCTTTTCAATGCACTCTCAAGTGTCAACAAACTACAACTCCCAGGATTCTATTGCACGGAGCCCATGCAATTCCAACTGCCTCCATTCTACAGTGGAGATGCACCCAGGAAAGTTTGGACTAAAACCCAGAGTCAATGCATGGGCTTTATTATTAGTTTATTTGGTTCCCTAAATGGAGGTGCATTAGCAAACCAGTCCCAGTGGATGGCCAGCTAGAGCTCCATTGAGAAAAGAGATTCCCCCTAAACATTAGGAAAAAATACTTTCATGACTTTAGATATTCATTGGGCAGTGGGGATTGACTAGATGACCTCTGAAGCCACCATCAAACCACTCCTATCAGATGGCCAGCTAGAGCTCCATTGGGAAAAGAGATCCCCCATAAACACTAGGTAGAAATACTTGCATAGTTATAGATGTTCATTAGCAAAGGGCTGGACTAGATGACCTCTGAAGACCCCATCAAACTACTCCCAATAGATGGCCAGTTTGAACTCCTTCAAGGAAAATAGATTTCTCTTAAACATTAGGAAGAAATACTTGCATGACTTTAGATATTCATTGGGCAGTGGGGATGGACTAGATGACCTCTGAAGCCCCCATCAAACCACTCCTATCAGATGGCCAGCTAGAGCTCCATTGGGAAAAGAGATCCCCCATAAACACTAGGTAGAAATACTTGCATAGTTATAGATGTTCATTGGGTAACTGGGTTGGACTAGATGACTTCTGAAGACCCAACCAAATCACTCCCAACAGATGGCCAGTTAGAGCTCCATCGAGAGAAGCTATTCCTCCTAAACACTAGGAAAAAGTACTTGCATGGTTATAGATGTTCATTGGGTAACTGGGTTGGACTAGATGACCTCTAAAGATCCCATCAAACCACTTCCAATAGATGGCCAGCTTAGCTCCATCGAGAAAATATATCCCTCTTAAACACGAGGGAGAAATACTTGCATGGCTATAGATGTTCATTGGGTAACTGGGTAGAACTAGATGACTTCTGAAGACCCAATCAAACCACTCCTATCAGATGGCCAGCTTGAACTCCATCGAGAAAAGAGATTTCTCTTAAACATTAGGAAGAAATACTTGCATGGCTTTAGATGTTCATTGGGCAGTGGGGCTGGACTAGATGACCTCTGAAGCCCCTATCTAACCACTCCCATCAGATGGCCAGCTAGAGCTCCATTGAGAAAAGAGATTCCCTCTAAACACTAGGTAGAAATACTTGCATAGTTATAGATGTTCATTGGATAACTGGGTTGGACTAGATGACTTCTGAAGACCCGACCAAACCAGTCCCAATAGATGGCCAGCTAGAGCTCAATTGTGAAAATATATTCCTCTTAAACATTAGGGAGAAATACTTGCATGGCTATAGATGTTCATTGGGCAATGGGGCTGGACTAGATGACCTTTGAAGCCCCCATTGAACCACTCACAATAGATGGCCATCGAGTTTCTGCATTAACATCTCCTTTTTTCTGGAGGGCTTTAAGCAAAGGCTGGATGTCTATCTGTCAGGAGGGATTTGGCTGTGTCTTGCTGCATAGCAGAAAAGGGGTTGGACTAGATGGCCTTTGAAGCCCCCATTGAACCAGTCACAATAAATGGCCATCCAGTTTCTGCATTAACATCTCCTTTTTTCTGGAGGGCTTTAAGCAAAGGCTGGATGTCTATCTGTCGGGAGGGATTTGGCTGTGTCTTGCTGCGTAGCAGAAAAGGGGTTGGGCTAGATGGCCTTTGGGGGACCCCTTCCAGCTCTATATGAGTCTTCAACTCTACAATTCTGTGGTTCTGCAAAGTCAACAGGGAACTTCCTCTTAAATTTCAAAAGTGGAATTTCCCCTCAGGACCAAGGAAGGGAAGAAGGGAAAATTCCCCACCAGCAACCTGGGCTAATCCTATTCATTAGGGTTCACCTGACTCTTTGATTTGCATTTCGTTTGGTACAGTAATTGCACCTTTCCGTGCAATAGCACATTTCCTTGGCCCTCCGTGGCTTTGCAAAACGGCTTTATCCTCAAGTCCAATGCTTGGTTATTAAACTAGGATTTTGGAATGCAACTACATTATCATCATCATTATCCTCTAAAGATGCCAGTAGCCATAGATGCAGGCGAAACATCAGGAGAAAATGCTGCTTGAACACATTGGCCATACAGCCCGGAACACCCTGTTGTTGTTGTTGTTGTTGTTGTTGTTGTTGTTGTTGTTGTTGTTGTTTCCTTTGGTAGAGAAGGGCCAAGACCCCATCAAACTACAACTCCCAAGATTCCATAGCACTTACTTACGTACTTACTTGGTGATCCCTCTTAGCTCGAGGATGATGATCTTCCAGATGTGGTGTCTTGGTGGTGGCTGTGAAGCCCTATTCTTGACCTGCATGTTTTCCCGTAGTGAGGGCATTGGTTTCCAGGTGGAAGGCGGTCCTGGTCGGGGTTGGCTTGACGCGCCTTCCTCTTGACATGTTTCTCTCTTTCTCCCTCCATTCATGCCTCTTCAAATTCTGCAGCACTGCTGGTCACAGCTGACTTCCAGTTAGAGCGCTGAAAGGCCAGGGCTTCTCAGTTCTCAGTGTCAATGCCAGAGTTTTTAAGGTTGGCTTTGAGCCCATCTTTCAATATCTTTTCTTGACCTCCAACAATCTGTTTTCCATTCTTGAGTTCGGAGTAGAGAGACGGTGGTCGGGCATCCGGACAACGTGGCCGGTCCAGTGGAGTTGATGGCAGAGGACCATCGCTTCAATGCTGGTGGCCTTTGCTTCTTCCAGCACGCTGACGTTTGTCCACCTGTCTTCCTAAGAGATTTGCAGGATTTTCTGGAGGCAGCGCGGATGGAATCGTTCCAGGAGTTGCATGCGACATCTATAAACAGTCCACGTCTCGCAGGCGTATAGCAGGGTTGGGGGGGACAATAACTGTATAAACAAGCCTCTGGGTCTCCCTACAGATGTCTCGGTCCTCAAACACCCTCTGCTTCATTCGGAAAAATGCTGCACTCGCAGAGCTCAGGCGGTGTTGTATTTCAGTGTCAATGTTGATGTCTGTAGACAGTCCACGTTTCACAGGCGTATAGCAGGGTTGGGGGGGACAATAACTGTATAAACAAGCCCCTGGGTCTCCCTACAGATGTCTCGGTCCTCAAACACTCTCTGCTTCATTCGGGAAAATGCTGCACTTGCAGAGCTCAGGCGGTGTTGTATTTCAGTGTCAATGTTGATGTCTGTAGACAGTCCACGTTTCACAGGCGTATAGCAGGGTTGGGGGGGACAATAACTGTATAAACAAGCCCCTGGGTCTCCCTACAGATGTCTCGGTCCTCAAACATTCTCTGCTTCATTCGGAAAAATGCTGCACTTGCAGAGCTCAGGCGGTGTTGTATTTCAGTGTTGATGTTGACTTTGGTAGAGAGGTGGCTGCCAAGGTCCACATTTTCTTATGTTACACCATTAAGTTGTATTTCTGGCATTGGAGAGGGATTGGCTGGTGAATGCTGAAAGAACACTTTGGTTTTCTCGATGTTCAATGAGAGGCCGGGCTTCTCATATGCTTCTGCAAAGGTGTTTAGAGTGGCTTGTAGGTCTTCTGAATGCGCACGGATGATGTTGTCATCAGCATATTGGAGTCCTATGGCAATGCAAGTAGTCTCACTAACTGTATTGAACTCAGGGGCGGCTCGTCCATTACGCGAAGTAAGCGGTCGCAGAACACTTTTTTTTGCCAGGGGCGCAGAGGCGCCTCTGTAAATGCCCCTCGACCGCCACTTGAGGAGCGCCCCCTCAGCTCACAACAGCCCTAGCAGTCCGGGGGGAGCCTCGCTTTCTTGCCTCGCTGCCGGGCGATCCTCTTCCCAAAGGGGCCGGGCCCTTGAGCCTCGCCTAGCCCCTCTCGTTCCTGCTCCACTTGGCCACCGGGTGCGCGAGCAGAGCCAGCACTCAATTGTTCTCCGCATTCGATCCCTTCCCCATGACCGGCTGCCTTTCCCGATCCCTCGGCGCTCCACCCGCCTCCTCTCCTCTCCCCAATCCACGGGTGGGCCAAGGGGCGGAGCCGCCATGCCTGGCCCGCTTCGGGTCCGGAGTTATGTCTGAAGACCCCAGCGTACGCACCAAAAGTCACCTCTTCTCCTGACTTTCTCTTCAGCCATTGGGACCAAGAGAGAGAAAGAGAGAGAGAGAGCCCTTCCGGCTGGAGGTATCTCCCACCTCCGCTCCCTCCTTTGTTTTTGCGCCTTCCTTCAGGAAAGGTGGGCATCTCCACCTCTCTCTCTCTCTCTCTCTCTCTCTCTTGGTCCCAATGGCTGAGGAGAAAGTCAGGAGAAGAGGTGACTTTTGGTGCACACGCCGGGGTCTTCAGGCACGCCTCCGAACCCAAAGCGGGCCAGGCAAGGGAGCAAGTGCGGCAAGTGTAGTTACTGGGATGTATAGTTCACCTACAATCAAAGAGCATTCTGAACTCCACCAATGATGGAATTGAACCAAATATGGCACACAGAACTCCCACGACAAACAGAAAATGTATATCAATGATTGGTTGGGGGGGGGGGGGCGCCAAAATACTGTTTGCTTACCGTTGAAAATTACCTAGGGCCACCTCTGAACTGTGTAGTAGACTCATTATAATGCAGTTGAACTCCAGTGCAAATGGTGCAACTGAGATCTTGCAATGCCACCCAACAACAGATTCCAGGTTCTAAAGCATGGAGCCAGGGCAACCAGTATGAAACTGGGGTAACTCTTTGGTGTAGACACACTCCTAGCCTCACGCTAAGGACTGTATCCCAACTGCGTCGCATCTTTTTCTGCTGACGGCACATTCCTCCGCTTTGCATTTACCTGTCCGTAACCTGTGATTATATTATCCGCCCGAAAGGAGGAGGAGGAAAGGTAAGGCATTTGCGGCACCTTTAAAGTTGTGCCAAGTTCACACATTCACACTCTGGAAGCATATATTCCTCCGATAAAGCAATCTGACAATAATGGTCTCCTTGTACTAACAAGAATGCATCTACACTGTAGAATTAATGCAATTTGATTCCACTTCAGCTGCCACGGCTCAATGCAATGAACCCTAGGATAGCTGTAATTCAGTGAGGCATCAGCACTGCTTTGGCAAAGAAGGCGGAAGACCTTGCAGAACTATATCTCCCAGGATTCCATACCCTTGGTAGTCGGACAGGTGTGTCTACACAGTATAGGATTAAATGCAGTTTGATCCCACTTGCACTGCCATGGCTCAATGCTATGGAATCCTGGGAGTTGTAGTGTTAGAGACCCTAAATTTGGGTCTTTTTAGGTCCATGTCGCGGGAGCACGGAAGGATGGAGACAGTCCCAATGAAAGATAAAAAAAAACAAGGTTTTATTTTAGTTTCTTCATGAAGAAAGACGAACAGCCTGATAGCATTACGCAGATGCTATCCTTCAAGTGGCTGCCGTCCCCTCCCTTGAAATCTGCAAACTTTTATAGCCCATTTCAAACAGAAAGCTCAGGGAAAACACCTTTTATGAATAATAATTCTGACCTTTTTGATGGAAAGTACCTTCTGTACACGTGGCTTTTGCGCTTTCAAAAACAACATTTGAAGTTAACCACAAACATCCTGTTTAAGAAGTACCTTCTAAATGTCACATTTTGTTTCTTCCGTGGTGCTCTACAGAGAAAGGGTATCTCTCTCTTTTGCTGATTTTGTTGGCTTTCACCCAAAAGCCCCTTACTCAGAGACCCCTGAGGCCTCCTTCAGTAGTGTTGCATGAAGAGTGCTAGAGCCTTACTAAACTGCAAATCCCACAATCCAATAACAGTTAAAAGTGGTGTCAAACTGTATTCATTCGACAGTGTGGAAGCGCCCCAAAGTAGCTTTTTCCTGACCAGATGCCTTCCAGATGTGTTGGACTATAACTAACTCCCTATCATGGGGAATGATGGGAGCGGTAGTCCACCCAAGGTTAAGACTTAGATGGTTGGGGCCTTGGAAGTGTTCCTTTGTGGTCTGTGACTCATCAGATGCCTTCCAGATGTGTTAGGGTATAACTAACTCTGCATCATGGGGAATGATGGGAGCTGTAGTCCACCCAAGGTTAAGACTTAGATGGTTGGGGCCTTGGAAGTGTTCCTTTGTGGTCTGTGACTCACCAGATGCCTTCCAGATGTGTTAGGGTATAACTAACTCCCCATCATGGGGAATGATGGGAGCTGTAGTCCACCCAAGGCTAAGACTTAGATGGTTAGGGCCTTGGAAGTGTTCCTTTGTGGTCTGTGACTCACCAGATGCCTTCCAGATGTGTTAGGGTATAACTAACTCCCCATCGTGGGGAATGATGGGAGCTGTAGTCCACCCAAGGCTAAGACTTAGATGGTTGGGGCCTTGGAAGTGTTCCTTTGTGGTCTGTGATGTTTTATGGAAGGCAATGAATAGAAAATCGATAGATCAATAGAAAATCAATATATCAATAGAAAATCAATAGATCAATAGAAAATCAATAGATCAATAGAAAAGCGATAGATCATTAGAGAAGAGCAAAGGGATCTTTATGCATGGGGTCATTTCCTCCCTGTGACTTTTGGAGAGCGAATACGATCACTATGTTTGGTCTATAACTCTGGAGACTCGGGTTCGAATCTCTGCTGATTAATGGATGCCTTTAGGTGAGTCACACTCTCTCAGCCTCAGGGGAAGGCCAAGGCAAACCCCATCTGAACAAACCTGGTCAAAAAAAACTCCAGGTTTCCATGCTTTGGGGAGGACTTGAAGTCTGGTGTCACATGTTGGAAGCTAAGCAGGGCTAGCCCTGGCTAGCTTTTGGATGGGAGTCCACCAATGTGCTGGAGGCTCTGTTTCAGAAGAAGGAACTGGACAAACCAGCTTTGAGGATTCCTTGCCGAAGAACGCCTTTGGAAATCCAGTGGTTTGCTATTGAGTCAGGCAACTGGAATGCATGCAATGGCCGGAAGGCTCAGTTCCATGCAGATTGGCTCAGCGACTCAATGAAGATATTGATGGGAAGGAAGACGAACCAAAATCCCCTTTGATCAATGGAAAGGGGGGGGGTCCTTTTGCAAGGTCTATTTTCCACTATTGTTCACATTTGGGCATATTGAATATTTGTGCCAAGTTTGGTCCTGAGCCATCATTGTTTGAGTCCACAGTGCTCTCTGGATGTAGGTGAACTACAACTCCCAAACTCAAGATCAATGCCCACCAAACCCTTCCAGTATTTTCTGTTGGTCGTGGGAGTTCTGTGTGCCAGGTTTGGCTCAACTCCATCATTGGTGGAGTTCAGAATGCTCTTTGATAGTAGGTGAACTATAAATCCCAGCAACTACAACTCCCAAATGTCAAGGTCTATTTTCCCCAAACTCCACCAGTATTCACATTTGGGCATATTGAGTATTTCTGCCAATTTTGGTCCAGATCCATCATTGTTTGAGTCCACAGTGCTCTCTGGATGTAGGTGAACTACAACTCCCAAATGTCAAGGTCTATTTTCCCCAAACTCTACCAGTGTTCACATTGAGGCATATTGAGTATTCGTGCCAAGTTTGGTCCAGATCCTTCATTGTCCAGGTCCACAGTGCTCTCTGGATGTAGATGAACTACAACTCCCAAACTCAAGATCAATGCCCACCAAACCCTTCCAGTATTTTCTGTTGGTCATGGGAGTTCTGTGTGCCAAGTTAGATTCAACTTCATCGTTGGTGGAGTTGAGAATACTCTTTGATTGTAGGTGAACTATACATCCCAGCAATTACAACTCCTTAATATCAAGGTCTATTTCCCCCAAACTCCACATTTGGGCATACTGGGTATATGTGCCAGGTTTCGCACAGATCCATCATTGTTTGAGTCCACAGTTCTCTCTGGATGTAGGTGAACTACAACTCCCAAACTCAAGGTCAATGCCCACCAAACCCTTCCAGTATTTTCTGGTGGTCGTGGAGTTCTTTGTGCCAAGTTTGGTTCAATTTGGAGTTCAGAATGCTCTTTGACTGTAGGTGAACTATGAATCCCAGCAACTACAACTCCGCTTTGAGTCCCCCTCGGGGTGAGAAAAGTGGTATATAAATGCTGTAAATAAATAAACTCCCAAATGACAAAATCAATCCCTCTGCAACCGCATCAGTATCCAGATTTGAGCATATCGGGTATTTGCGCCAAATGTGGTCCAGTGAATGAAAATACATCCTGCAGATCAGATATTTACATTGCGATTCAATAACAGTAGCAAAATTACAGTTATGGAAGTAGCAACGAAAATAATCTTATGGTTGGGGGTCATCACCACATGAGGAACTGGATTATGTGGTATTAGGAAGGCTGGGAAACACCGCAATATGATATAGTATTTGGCACAAAAACGAAGTTCATGGAGTAGAACAACTCTTTTCAAAGTCAGTGCAACACAATGAAACAGGAAATAACCCTTTCAAACCAGGAACAGAATACGTTTTTTTTCCAAATTGTGTAACATAGTGTTATTCTAGCAGTTTTCAAGTTATTCCGATATCTCAGAAGAGTCACAAGCAATTCAACATATTTTCTGGCACAAAGAACTAAACATTCTGGAGCAGAACAACTACTTTCAAAGTAAGAACCGCACAAGTCAGCAGGAAACAATACTTCCAAACCAGGAACAGAGTATTCAGATTTGGATACATAGTGTTATTGTAACAGTTTTCAAGTTATTCCAATCATATGTGTGTGAGATAGATAGATAGATAGATAGATAGATAGATAGATAGATAGATAGATAGATAGATAGATAGAGATAGATAGAGATAGATAGATGATAGAGAGATAGATAGATAGATAGATAGATAGATGATAGATAGATAGATGATAGATAGATAGATAGATAGATAGATAGATAGATAGATAGATAGATAGATGATAGAGAGAGAGAGAGAGAGAGAGAGAGAGAGAGAGAGAGAGATAGATAGATAGATATAATGTTCGTTTGTGGGATTAACATAACTCAAAAACCACTGGACGAATTGACACGAAATTTGGACACTATACCACTAAAACAGACCAACGAGTGTCCATCACTCAGTGGAAAGGACTTAAAAACCCGAAAAAGCTAAATGTCGAAAAGCTAAATGACGATACAGGAAAAAAGGGAAGGAAGAGGAAGGGAAGGAGAGAGAGAGAGAGAGAAAGAAAGTAAGAAGAAAGACGGAGAGGAAGGGAAGGAGAAAGAAAGAAGGAAGGAAGAAGAGAAAGACAGGGGGAAAGAAAGAAGGAAAGAGAGACAGAAGCATGGAAGCAAAGAGCGAAGGAAGAAAGGAAAGAGGTAGAGAAGGAAGAAAGGAGAGAAAGTGGAAGGAAAAGAAAAGGGGGAAGGAAAGAAAGAGGTAGAAAAGGAAGGAAGGAGAAAAAGTGGAAGGAAAAGAAAAGAGGGAAGGGAAGAAAGAGGTAGAGAAGGAAAGAAGGAGAGAAACTGGAAAGAAAAGAAAAGGGGGAAGGAAAGAAAGAGGTAGAGAAGGAAGGAAGGAGAAAAAGTGGAAGGAAAAGAAAAGAGGGAAGGAAAGAAAGAGGTAGAGAAGGAAAGAAGGAGAGAAACTGGAAAGAAAAGAAAAGGGGGAAGGAAAGAAAGAGGTAGAGAAGGAAGGAAGGAGAAAAAGTGGAAGGAAAAGAAAAGAGGGAAGGAAAGAAAGAGGTAGAGAAGGAAAGAAGGAGAGAAACTGGAAAGAAAAGAAAAGGGGGAAGGAAAGAAAGAGGTAGAGAAGGAAGGAAGGAGAGAAAGTGGAAGGAAAAGAAAAGAGGGAAGGGAAGAAAGAAGTAGAGAAGGAAAGAAGGAGAGAAACTGGAAAGAAAAGAAAAGAGGGAAGGGAAGAAAGAGGTAGAGAAGGAAGGAAGGAAAGTGGAAGGAAAAGAAAAGGGGGAAGGAAAGAAAGAGGTAGAGAAGGAAGGAAGGAGAAAAAGTGGAAGGAAAAGAAAAGAGGGAAGGGAAGAAAGAGGTAGAGAAGGAAAGAAGGAGAGAAACTGGAAAGAAAAGAAAAGAGGGAAGGGAAGAAAGAGGTAGAGAAGGAAAGGAGAGAAACTGGAAAGAAAAGAAAAGGGGGAAGGAAAGAAAGAGGTAGAGAAGGAAGGAAGGAGAAAAAGTGGAAGGAAAAGAAAAGAGGGAAGGGAAGAAAGAGGTAGAGAAGGAAGGAAGGAGAGAAAGAAAGAAAGGAAAGGAAAGGAAGGAAAGAGGTAGCGAAGGAAGGAGGGAAAGAAGGAGAGAAAGCGGGAGAGAGAGAAAGAAAGAAAGAAAGAAAGAAAGAAAGAAAGAAAGGAGATGAAAGGATCAAAGCAAAAAGCAAAGGAAGGAAGGAAAGAGGTAGAGAAGGAAGGAAGGAGAGAATGAAAGAAGGAAAGAAGGAGAGGAAAGGAAAAGAAAGGAAAAGAAAGGAAAGGAAGGAGGGAAGGAAAGAGGGAGGGAAGATTGGCCACAGCAACGTGTGGCGGGTACAGCTAGTAAATATAAATAAAAATGTAATGTTCGTTTGTGGGATTAACTTAACTCAAAAACCACTGGACGAATTGTCACCAAATTTGGACACAAGACACCTCTCAGGCCAACAAGTGACCATCACTCATAAAAACACTGAAAAATACAGCAGAAGTGACTTAAAAAGCCAAAAAACAAAAAATACATTACAACACATATACACACAAAACACATATACACAGACTGAGCCATAGCAACACGTGGCAGGGGACAGCTAGTGTGTGTGTGTGTGTGTGGGTTCGTTTGTGAGAGAAACATAACTCAGAAACAACTGGATGAATTGACATGAAATTGTGACACAATACACAGTCCAACGAGTGTCCACCATCCCTAAAACACACAAAAAACCCCCCAGCAGAATGGACTTAAACTCCCCCTAAAATAAACAATATATACATATACACATACACTGATATAAATACATATAGACACACACATATATGCATATACACAAGCACACATATATTCACAATATACATATACACATATAAACACAGAAATACACAAATATATACATACATATACACACATATGTACACATATTCACACACACATTATTATTATTATTATTATTATTATTATTATTATTATTATTATTATTATTTACTATATTTATATATGGCCCCTCTCAGCCTGGAGGTAACTAGAGGCGGTTATATATATGCACACACATATATACACAAATATATATACACACAAAACATTAACACAGACTGGGCCACAGCAACGCATAGCAGGGGACAGTATGTGTGTGTGTGTGTGTGTGTATATATATATATATATATATATATATATGGGAGAGAGAGAGAGCATGCGCGCCCGGTGGAGCAGCAAGTTAAACCACTGAGCTGCTGAACTTGCTGACCAAAAGCTCGGCAGTTCAAATCTGGAGAGTGGGGTGAGCTCCTGATGTCAGCCCCAACTTCTGCCAACCTAGCAGTTCGAAAACATGCAAATGTGAGTGGATCAATAGCTACCGCTCTGGAGGGAAGATAATGGTGCTCCATGCAGTCATGCCGGTCATATGACCTTGGAGGTGTCTACGGACAACGCCGGCTCTTTGCCTTAGAAATGGAGATTAGTATCAACCCTCAGAATTGGACACAACTAGGTTTAATGTCAAGGGGAAAACTTTACCTTTATCTATATAAAGGATTAACGTAACTCAAAAAGCACTGGACGAATTGACACCAAATTTGGACACAATACCCCTAACAGGCCAACGAGTGACCATCACTCATCAAAACACTGAAAAACACAGCGGAAGGGACTTAAAAAGTCAAAAAACAAAAAATATATACACAAAACACATATACACACACTGGGCCACAGCAACGTGTGGCAGGGGGTGGCAGATAGGTAGATAGATAGATAGATAGATAGATAGATAGATAGATAGATAGATAGATAGATATAGTTTGAAAGACAAGCCTTATGAGAAGCTGGTGGTATTTATTTAGCTTAGAGGAAAGAAGGCTGAAAGAAGTGTAAATATTTGCAAGGATGTCCCATTGAGAAGAATGGAGAGAGATTGTTTTCTGCTGCCCTGGAGACTAGGACAACATAACGCAATGGATTTACAATAGGAAAAGGGGTTCCATTGAAATATTAGGAAGAACTAGGCAACAGTATGAGCTGTTCAGCAGTGGGATATGGAGTCCAGTGGAGTTTTCAATCAGAAGCTGGATGGCCATCTCTTGGGAGGGCTTGGATTGTATCTTCCTGCCTGGCACAATGGGGTTGGACTGGATGGCCCTTGGGGGCCCCTTCCTAATGTAGGATTCTATGAGCCTGTGTGGCCATCTGTTGAGAGGGCTTGGATCATGTCTTTCAACTTCGCAGAATGGGGTTGAGCTGGATGGCCTTTGGGGGTCCCTTCCAACTCTAGGAGTCTATGAGCCTGTGTGGCCATCTGACGGGAGGGATTGGGGTGTGTTTTCCTACCTGGCAGAATATGTTGGGCTGGTTGGCTTTTGGGTGTCCCTTCCAGCTCTAGGATTCTATGAGCCTGTGTGGCCATCTGTCAGGAGGGCTTGGATTGTGTCTTCCTACCTGGCAGAAGAAGGTTGGGCTGGATGGCCTTTGGGGGTCCCTTCCAACTCTAGGAGTCTATGAGCCTGTGTGGCTGTCTGTTGAGAGGGCTTGGATCATGTCTTTCAACTTCGCAGAATGGTGTTGAGCTGGATGGCCTTTGGGGTCCCTTCCAACTCTAGGAGTCTATGAGCCTGTGTGGCCATCTGTCAGGAGGGATTGGATTGTGTGTTCCTGCATGAAAGAATGGGGTTGGGCTGGATGGCCTTTGGGGTCCATTTCTAATATAAGATTCTATGAGCCTGTATGGCCATCTGTTGAGAGGGCTTGGATCATATCTTTCAACTTCGCAGAATGGGGTTGAGCTGGATGGCCTTTGGGGGTCCCTTCCAACTCTAGGAGTCTATGAGCTTGTGTGGCCATCTGTCAGGAGGGCTTGGATTGTTTTCCTACCTGGCAGAATATTTTGGGCTGGTTGGCCTTTGGGTGTCCCTTCCAGCTCTAGGATTCTATGAGCCTATGTAGCTTTCTGTCAAGAGGGCTTGGGTTGTGCCTTCCTACCTGGCAGAAGAGGGTTGGACTAGATGGCCTTTGAAGGTCCCTTCCAATTCTAGGATTTTCTGAAGTGCAGGTGATAATTCCTCTTGGCCAAGTTAAGGTGAGGGGGCATCTGTTCCTTTGAGTGTCCAGCATTGGCTTGACCTTCTCCACCAAATGACCATCTCTCTTATGTCCTACCACACAGTTGGAAGGGACCCCAAGAAGCCATCTAGTCTAGCCCCTTCTTTCTCTTTGTTCCTGGGTGATCAATCTCATTTCCTAATTGGTTCCATCATAGAAAGAGGGGAAAGGTTTATGAAATGGTACTAACTTTGTTTCTGCAGAAAGGACTTGGTTTGGCACATTTTGCTCTGGTTTCCCAATGACTATCTCATCATTGAGTTTCAACCGATTCGACATAGTTTGCGGCACGAAAACAAACTTTCCAGAGTCTGACAATGAGCTCATAAGAGTCTCAACCAATTCGATATAGTTTGTGGCACAAAAACAAAGTTTCCGGAATTTGACAATGAGCTCGTAAGAGTCTCAACCAATTCGATGTAGTTTGCGGCACGAAAACAAACTTTCCAGATTCTAACAATTAGCTTGTAAGAGTCTCAACCAATTCGATATAGTTTGCGGCACAAAACAAACTTTCTGGAATTTGACAATTAGCTCGTAAGAGTCTCAACCAATTTAACATCGTTTGCAGCACAAAAACAAAGTTTCCAGAGTTTGACAATTAGCTCGTAAGAGTCTCAACCAATTCGCCATCGTTTGCGGCACGAAAACAAACTTTCCAGAGTCTGACAATGAGCTCGTAAGAGTCTCAACCAATTTGATATAGTTTGTGTCACGAAAACAAACTTTCTGGAGTTTGACAATTAGCTCGTAAGAGTCTCAACCAATTCGATATAAACTTTCTGGACTCTGACAATTAGCTGGTAAGTGTCTCAACCAATTCAATATAGTTTGTGGCATGGAAACAAACTTTCCAGAGTCTGACAATGAGCTCGTAAGAGTTTCAACCAATTCGATATAGTTTGCGGCACGAAAACAAACTTTCCAGAGTTTGACTATTAGCTTGTAAGAGTCTCAACCAATTCGATATAAACTTTCCAGACTCTGACAATTAGCTCGTAAGAGTCTCAACCAATTTGATATAGTTTGTGGCATGAAAACAAACTTTTCGGATTCTAACAATTAGCTCGTAAGAGTCTCAACCAATTCGATATAGTTTACGGCACAAAAACAAACTTTCCGGAGTTTGACAATTAGCTCGTAAGAGTCTCAACCAATTCGATATAGTTTGCGGCAGGAAAACAAACTTTCCAGAGTTTGACAATTAGCTCGTAAGGGTCTCAACGAATTCGATATAAACTTTCTGGACTCTGACAATTAGCTCATAAGAGTCTCAACCAATTTGACATAGTTTGCGGCACGAAAACAAACTTTCCAGAGTTTGACAATTAGCTCGTAAGGGTCTCAACGAATTCGATATAAACTTTCTGGACTCTGACAATTAGCTCATAAGAGTCTCAACCAATTCGATATAGTTTGCAGCACGAAAACAAACTTTCCAGAGTTTGACAATGAGCTCGTAAGAGTCTCAACCAATTCGATATAATTTGCGGCACAAAAACAAACTTTCTGGAGTCTGAAAATGAGCTCGTAAGAATCTCAACAAATTTGACGTAGTTTGCGGCACGGAAACAAAGTTTCCGGAGTTTGACAATTAGCTTGTAAGAGTCTCAACCAATTTGTTGTAGTGAGTCTCAACCAATTCAACACCGTTTACAGCACGAAAACAACGTTTCCAGAATCTGACAATTAGCTCGTAAGAGTCTCAACCAATTCAACATAGTTTGCGGCACAAAAACAAACTTTCTGGAGTTTGGCAACTACTTTCAAAGTAAGGACTAAACAATAAATAATAGGTTCAAATGAGGATCAGAAGAGGTCACAAGTATTCAGAGGGTCTGGATCAGGTATGGGCCAACTTGGGCCCTCCAGGTGTTTTGGACTTCAACTCCCACAATTCCTAACAGCCTACCGGCTGTTAGGAATTGTGGGAGTTGAAGTCCAAAACACCTGGAGGGCCCAAGTTGGCCCTTAGCTTCTCCTCGTCAACATGGCGTATTAGATCCAATATTTCAATGGGTTTCTTGGGTCTCTTAATCAAAACAATTGAGACGACGGAGACTCCTTTGCTTGTGCAGCAGCTGTACTCTTTGCACCCAAGGCTGGTCCTAGTTCAGGTATGGGCCAACTTGGGCCCTCCAGGTGTTTTGGACTTCAACTCCCACAATTCCTAACAGCCGGTTAACCATTCCACAGGAATCTACCTGTCCAGCTTTGCAGATCCCTCACCTTGATAGAGGGGAGTTGAAGTCCAAAACACCTGGAGGGCCCAAGTTGGCCTTTAGCTTCTCCTCCTCAACATGGCATATTGGATCCAATATTTCAATGGGTCTCTCGTGTCTCTTAATCAAAACAATTGAGACGACGGAGACTTCTTTGCTCAAGCAGCAGCTGTACCCTTTGCACCCAAGGTTGGAGTTTGACCCGATTGGCAGCACACCTGTGGAATGTCTTTCCCAATCCCTTTCTTCCCCCAATGGCACCTTCTTTACCTTTCCGCACGGCACTGCGGAGCATTGCACACGGTCCCGGGCGATATTTAACAAGGCGTCCACGGAGCTCGGGGTCAGAGTGCCGTCTTGCTCCGAAGACAGCAAGGCTTTCATCTCCATCAGCGCCGGATCCGTGCAGGAAGACAGAGAGACGCAAAAGAGGAGAAGGATAACGTTCAAAGGTGCCATGCCAAAGAAGGTCATGCTGAAGGGATGCCTCAATAGGAGGTTCGTCTCCGAAAAGGCTAGTCTTGGAAAAGGATGTGGCCAAGTGCGACGGGGCTCTTTAGTGGCTCGGTGGCTCGGCTGCGGTGATTGGCTCCAGGTGAGACGGCCTCAGGTTAACCATTCCACAGGAATCTACCTGTCCAGCTTTGCAGATCCCTCACCTTGATAGAGGAGAAGAGGAGGAGGAGAAAGGGAGACTGTGTGTTGTGCCACACACACGACAGTCAGCCGCGCAAAGGAAGCAAGCAAGCAAGCAAGCAAGCCACCGCGCCTCTTGCTCAACCGGACCTGTGAGCTCACTCTGGGCGTCTGGAAGGGATGCTTCGCTCTTGCTTCACCACCAACTCCAAGACTTTGAGGAAGAGGAGGGACACAAAGGGAGCCTTGGCAAGGCCACTCCTGCTTTGCATGCGGACAAAGCCATGAATGAGGAAGAATCCAGGGAGAAATAGAATCCTAAAGTTGGGTAGGGTTCCCAAAGGTCATCTAGTCCACTCCAGTTGTGCCATTAACAACTGACTTCCCAACAGAAGGTCATTCAGACTCATAGAATGCTAGATTTGGAAGGGAAAGGGGCACCCAAAGGTCATCCAGTCCACCCCAATTGTGCCAGGCAGACAGACACAACTGGCTTCCCCACAGAAGGTCATTCAGACACATAGAATGCTAGATTCGGAAAGGAAAGGGGCACCCAAAGGTCATCCAGTCCACCCCAATTGTGCCAGGCAGATAGACACAACTGGCTTCCCAACAGAAAGTCATTCAAACTCATAGAATGCTAGAGTTGGAAAGGAAAGGGGGCACCCAAAGGTCATCTAGTCCACCCCAGTTGTGCCAGGCAGACAGACACAACTGGCTTCCCAACAGAAGGTCATTCAAACTCATAGAATGCTAGTTTTGGAAAGGAAAGGGGCACCCAAAGGTCATCCAGTCCACCCCAGTTCTGCCAGGCAAATAGACACAATTCAAGCCCTCCCAACAGAAGATTGATCCAGCCTCATAAAATCTTAGGTTTTGAAGGGGTCTCCAAAGGTCATCCAGCCCACCCCAGATATGCCAGGCGTGTAGACACAATTCAAGCCCTCCCAACAGATGGCCTTCCAGCCTCATGAAATCTTAGGTTTTGAAGGGGTCTCCAAGGGTCATCCTGTCCACCCCAGATGTGCCAGGCAGGAAGACACAATTCAAGCCCTCCCAACAGAAGACTGATCCAGCCTCATAAAATCTTAGGCTTTGAAGGAGTCTCCAAAGGTCATGCAGTCCACCCCAGATGTGCCAGGCAGGTAGACACAATTCAAGCCCTCCTGACAGAGGATAATTCAGACTTATGGAAAACTACAGTTGGCTCATCCAGCCTCATAAAATCTTAGGTTTTGAAACGGTTCCCCAAAGGGCATCCAGTCAAACCCCGTTCTGCTATAACAGATAGATACAATCGAAACCCTCCTGCAGATGGCCATCCAGACTCATCAAATACTAGAGTCGGATAGGGGTGCCCAAAGCAACTCCAGTCCACCACAATTCTGTCAAGCAGGAAGACACAATTCAAGCCCTCCCAACAGATGGCCATCCAGCCTTATAAAATCTTAGGTTTTGAAGGGGCACCCAAAGGGCATCCAGTCCAACCCCCTTCTGCTGATAGATAGATACACTCCAAGCCCTCCTGACAGATGGCCATCCAGACTCATCAGATACTAGCGTCGGATAGAGGCCCCTAAAGGGCATCCAGTCCACCCCAATTCTGTCAAGCAGGAAGACACAATTCAAGCCCTCCCAACAGATGGCCATCCAGCCTCATAGAAAGCTATAGTTGGATAGAAGTCCCCAAAGGTCATCCAATCCACCCAGTTCTGTCAAGCCACAAACCTTCCTGACAGACTCATAGAATACTAGCGTTGAATAGGGGTCCCCCAAAGGTCATCCAATCCAACCCAATTGTGCCAGGCAGATAGACACAATTCAGGACTTCCCAAAGGAAGACCATCCAGTCTCATGGAATATTAGAGTTGGAAAGGTCCCCCAAAGGTCATCTAGTCCACCTCAATTGTGCCAGGAACATATACACAATTTAAGCCCTACTGGCAGAAGGTCATTCAGACTCATAGAATGCTAGAGTCAGACAGGGACCCCTAAAGGTCATCCAGTACACTCGAGTTGTGCTAGGCAGATAGACACAATTCAACCCTTCCTGACAGGTGGCTATCCAGCCTCATAGAAGCCTAGAGTTGAATAAAGACCCCCAAAGGCCACCCAGTGCACCCCAATTGTGCCAGGCAGATAGACACAATTCAAGACTTCCAAAAGGACGACCATCCAGACTCAGTGCTATCAAATGGCATTAACTTTACAGTGCAGATGCACCCTTTCCATTTTCTGAACTTGGAACATGGAAGCGCGCATGTTCATTCTGGAGCGTTATAGTTTCGGCCCGTTTGTGCCAAGCTATACACATAATAATGATGCAACTCCAGTAACTTCTGATCTGGTTGCCAAAGAGCCAAGAGTTTCCTTTCTCCTCCTTAAGAGTTTTCCTAGAGATGGAGAGAAGGGCTGCACCTGGCTCACCTGACTCACCTGGCTGCTTCTCCTTCTTGCTTTCGCCCTTTGGGGGCACAGCCCTCTTTCGGCCGCTGGGGACGAAACCGGAGCATCCTCAATCAGGCGTTTGCTGATGAGGCTGCTTCTCTGCCACACCTTTGTCTCAGTTGGCAACCAAACCTGGGAATATTGGGCATTCGGCTTCCAGGAATTCTGGGCATTCAGTTTCCATGAAAGTACTGCAAGTCACCTGACATTTTGGGAGGAAAGGACCCCAAGAAAACCCAACGGCCATTCATGACCTCATGTGACCCTTCAAATCCCCATGCTTTTGGTATTTATCACTTAGTATGGATCCCATACTAGCCGTTCCCTGCCACGCGTTGCTGTGGCCCAGTCTGTGTATATGTGTTTTGTGTGTGCATATGTGTGTTTATATATTTGTGTATATGTGTGTTTGCATCTATATAAATAAAAATGTAATGTTCGTTTGTGGGATTTAACAGAACTCAAAAACCACTGGATGAATTGACACCAAATTTGGACACAAGACACCTAACAACCCAATGTTTGTCCTTCACTCAAAATATTGGTTTTGTCATTTGGGAGTTGTAGTTGTTGGGATTTATAGTTCACCTACAATCAAAGAGCATTCTGAACCCCACCAACGATGGAATTGAACCAAACTTGGCACACAGAACACGACCAACAGAAAATACTGGAAGGGTTTGGTGGGCATTGACCTTGAGTTTTGGAGTTGTAGTTCACCTATATCCAGAGAGCGCTGTGGATTCAAACAATGATGGATCTGGACCAAACTTGGCTCTAATATTCCATATGCCCAAATATGAACACAGATGGAGTTTGGGGAAAATAGGATCTTGACATTTGGGAGTTGTAGTTGCTGGGATATATAGTTCACCTACAATCACAGAGCATTCTGAATCTCACCAATGATAGAATTGGGCCAAACCTCCCACACATAACCTCAATATGGGCCACAGCAACGCGTGGCAGGGGACGGCTAGTAGATATATATATATATATATATATATATATATATATATATATATATGTGGTTTTGTGCATGGTTTGTGCTTTTTGGTTTTCTTTTTTTTTGGCTTTTTAAGTCCCTTCTGCTGTGTTTTTCAGTGTTTTCATGAGTGATGGTCACTTGTTGGCCTGACAGGTGTCTTGTGTCCAAATTTGGTGTCAATTTGACCCGTGGTTTTTGAGTTCTGTTAATCCCACAAACGGACATTACATTTTATATTCATACTAGCCGCCCCCTGCCATGCGTTGCTGTGGCCCACATGGGGGTTCTGTGTGGGAGGTTTGGCCCAATTCTATCGTGGGGGGGGGGGTTCAGAATGCTGTTTGATTGTAGGTGAACTATAAATCCCAACAACTACAACTCCCAAATGTCAAGATTCTATTTTCCCAAACTCCTCCAGTGTTCACATTTGGGCATATTGAGTATTTGTGTAGAGTTTGGTCCAGATCCATCATTGTTTGAGTCCACAGTGATATCTGGATGTAGGTGAACTACAACTCCAAAACCAAAGGACATGGCCCACCAAACCCTGCCAGTATTTTCTGTTGGTCATGGGAGAACTGTGTGCCAAGTTTGGTTCAATTCCATCGTTGGTGGGGCTCGGAATGCTCTTTGATTGTAGGTGAACTATAAATCCCAGCAACTACAACTCCCAAATGACAAAATCATTTTTTTTCGGTGAAGGACATACATTGGGTTGTTAGGTGTCTTGTGTCCAAATTTGATGTCAATTCATCCAGTGCTTTTTGAGTTCTCTTAATCCCACAAACGAACATTACATTTTTATTTATATCCATAAGCCTCCTGGGGCGGACCATCTTAATGGGTCCACCACCCCTGCGGAGGTTAGCGGGTGCGGTTAATCTTAAAGTGATCAGATGATGGTCAGACCATGACAATGGAAGGATGTTTTGTTCTTCCACTCTGACTGTTCCACTGTCCACAATGAAAACAAGGTCCAGCGTGTGTCCTGCCTGATGTGTGGGGCCAGATATTACTTGAGTCAACCCCATGGTTGTCATGGCACCCATGAAATCCTGAGCTGTGCCTGTCAATGTGGTCTCGGCATGGATGTTGAAATCTTCAAAATTAAAAGTTGTTGGAAGGCCAGGGCCAAATTTGAGACCACCTCCGCTAGCGTAGACAGAGAAACTGCTGGGTCGCGAGGTGGACGGTACACCAGCAGGATCCCCAAGCTGTCTCGGGTTCCCACTTTCAGGTAGACACACTCAAACCTTGGAGATTGTGGAACAGTGCATCTGATCAGAGCCCCTCTTCTTAATGGATGGCTTGCTCCGAGGGGACCTCCAGCCTTAATGGAAGGATGTTTTGTTTTTCCACTTTGACTGTTCCACCGTCCACAATGAAAACAAGGTCCAGCGTGTGTCCCGCCTGATGTGTGGGGCCAGATATTACTTGAGTCAACCCCATGGTCGACATGGCACCCATGAAATCCTGAGCTGCGCCTGTCAATGTGGTCTCGGCATGGATGTTGAAATCTCCCAAAACTAAAAGTTGTTGGGAGGCCAGGGCCGAATTTGAGACCACCTCCGCTAGTGCAGACAGGGAAACTGCTGGGTCGCGAGGTGGACGGTACACCAGCAGGATCCCCAGGCTGTCTCGGGTTCCCACTTTCAGATAGACACACTCAAACCGTGGAGATTGTGGAACAGTGCATCTGATCAGAGCCCCTCTTCTTAATGGATGGCTTGCTCTGATGGGACTTCCAGCCTTAATGGAAGGATGTTTTGTTCTTCCACTCTGACTGTTCCACCGTCCACAATGAAAACAAGGTCCAGCGTGTGTCCTGCCTGATGTGTGGGGCCAGATATTACTTGAGTCAACCCCGTGGTCATCATGGCACCCATGAAATCCTGAGCTGCGCCTGTCAATGTGGTCTCAGCATGGATGTTGAAATGTCCCAAAACTAAAAGTTGTTGGGAGGCCAGGGCTGAATTTGAGACCACCTCCTCTAGCGCAGACAGGGAAACTGCTGGGTCGTGAGGTGGACGGTACACCAGCAGGATCCCCAGGCTCTCGGGTTCCCACTTTCAGGTAGACAAACTCAAACCTTGGAGATTGTGGAACAGTGCATCTGATCAGAGCCCCTCTTCTTAATGGATGGCTTGCTCCGAGGGGACCTCCAGCCTTAATGGAAGGATGTTTTGTTCTTCCACTCTGACTGTTCCACCGTCCACAATGAAAACAAGGTCCAGTGTGTGTGCCGCCTGATGTGTGGGGCCAGATATTACTTGAGTCAACCCCGTGGTCATCATGGCACCCATGAAATCCTGAGCTGCGCCTGTCAATGTAGTCTCAGCATGGATGTTGAAATCTCCCAATACTAAAAGTTGTTGGGAGGCCAGGGCCGAATTTGAGACCACCTCCTCTAGCGCAGACAGGGAAACTGCTGGGTCGCGAGGTGGACGGTACACCAGCAGGATCCCCAGGCTGTCTCGGGTTCCCACTTTCAGGTAGACACACTCAAACCTTGGAGATTGCGGAACAGTGCATCTGATCAGAGCCCCTCTTCTTAATGGATGGCTTGCTCCGAGGGGACCTCCAGCCTTAATGGAAGGATGTTTTGTTCTTCCACTCTGACTGTTCCACCGTCCACAATGAAAACAAGGTCCAGCGTGTGTCCCACCTGATGTGTGGGGCCAGATATTACTTGAGTCAACCTCATGGTCGTCATGGCACCCATGAAATCCTGAGCTGTGCCTGTCAATGTGGTCTCGGCATGGATGTTGAAATCTCCCAAAACTAAAAGTTGTTGGAAGGCCAGGGCCGAATTTGAGACCACCTCCGCTAGCGCAGACAGGGAAACTGCTGGGTCGCGAGGTGGACGGTACACCAGCAGGATCCCCAGGCTGTCTCGGGTTCCCACTTTCAGATAGACACACTCAAACCTTGGAGATTGTGGAACAGTGCATCTGATCAGAGCCCCTCTTCTTAATGGATGGCTTGCTCTGAGGGGACCTCCAGCCTTAATGCCACGCGTGGACCAATGAGAGTCCCTCTTCTTAATGTATACCTTACTCCAAGGGGAACTCCGGTCTTAATGCCAAGTCTGGGCCAACGAGGCTTGGCCTTGCCCTACTCGGACGACAAGGTATTGCCTAAGTAAGTAAGTAATTTGAATGCAGCCTCACAATCACTCCATGCAATCTTTGTGGGAAAGCCTGCCATTCTGAACAGTTCCATCAGATTCAAACTTATCTTTAACTCGACTCTTTGAAACTCCCTCCTAAGCCATCTTTGCACTTCTAGTAGATGTTGTTTCAACATCATACGAAAGCTGACTGGCACAACCTGGGGATCACAACCAGACACAGTGAAGACATACCCTTGCGCTATGCTACTCTGCTGCTGGGTATGCATGCCCAGTGTGGAACACATCTCACCACACTAAAACAGTAGATGTGGCTCTTAATGAGACATGCCGCATTATCACAGGGTGTCTGCACCCTACACCACTGGAGAAATTACACTGCTTAGCCGGTATTGCACCACCTGACATCCGCCGGGAAGTAGCAGCCAATAGTGAAAGGACCAAGGCAGAGACATCTCCAGCTCATCCCCTGTTTGGGTATCAGCCAGCACGCCAACGACTTAAATCAAGACATAGTTTTCTTAGATCTACAGAGACACTCGCTGGAACACCCCAGCAAGCGAGAGTCCAAAAGTGGCAGGCCCAAACCCAGCACCTCAATCCATGGGTGATACCAGATGAGAGACTCCCCCCTGGGCACACAGAGGACTGGGCGACTTGGAAGGCGTTGAACAGACTGCGCTCTGGCACCACGAGATGCAGAACCAATCTTAAGAAATGGGGCTACAGGGTGGAATCCTCGACATGCGAGTGTGGAGAAGAGCAGACCACTGACCACCTGCTGCAATGCAACCTGAGTCCGGCCACATGCACCAGGGAGGACCTCCTTGCGGCAACACCAGAAGCACTCCAAGTGGCCAGATACTGGTCAAAGGACATTTAACCAACTACCAAGTTTGCAAAATCTGTGTGTGTTTTTTTCTTTTTAATCTGTGTGTTTGTTTTGTTCTGTTAGAATTGTAATATAATGGTATGGTTGCTGATGACACGATAAATAAACTTCCAGTAGCATTCCAAAATGAATTTCCTTTGTCCAAAGCTTAGCCGGACTTCCCTTATTAATTCCAGTGAGTTTAACCTGGGGTGGAAAAAACATCAGTGGAGCTATCAGCTTTTAAGGTGTGTATACATTGGGGGGGGGGGGGCAGGCTATCTATTTACTAGGGCAGGAGAAGGGAGAAAGCCCACTCATTGCTCTCAGGGGTCTCTTGATGTCCTGGGAATGCAGTTAATAGCTGACCGGGTCTCCAAGGCTTTTGCAAACACACCTGATGAGGTGAAATCCTACCTGCTTCCCCAAGAAATGTGTGCAAACACACTCCTTTTATCTCCACAATCCTTTTTATGAGGACAGGCAAGACAGGCAAGAAGGCTCGCATTCCTTTCCCTGGATCGTAGTGTAGACACAGCCGGAGTTTCACTGAATGCAAACTAGGATGGGGTTCCTATGTCTAAGCACAACATTCATTTGGGTTTCATGCTACAGTTGGAAGGGGTCCCCAAAGGCCATCCAGTCAAATCCCTTTCTGCCAAGAAGACACAATCCAAGCCCTCCTAATAGAAGGTCGTTCAGACTCACAGAAGCCTAGAGTTGGATAGGGACCACCCAAGGGCATCCAGTCCACCCCAAATCTGTCAAGAAAATGCAGTCCAACTGAAGGTTCATCCAGACTCATAGAATGTTAGAGTTGGGTCCCCCAAAGGGTATCCAGTCCACCCCAATTCTGCCAGGCGGCAAGGCACAATTCAAGACTTCCCAAAAGATGGCCATCCGGACTCATAGAATGCTAGAGTTGGATAAGGCCCCCCAAAGGTCATCCAATCTACCCCAAATCTGTCAAGAAGACACAACCCAAGCCCTCCCAACAGAAGGTCATTCAGACTCATAAAATGTTAGAGTTGGGTACCCCAAAGGGCATCCAGTCCACCCCAATTCTGTCAAAAAGACACAATCCAAGTCCCCCCCCCAACTGAAGGTTCATCCAGATTCATAGAATGTTAGAGTTGGATAGGGGTTCCCCAAAGGACATCCAGTCCACCTCAATTCTGCCAAGCAGCAAGACACAATTCAAGACTTTCCAAAAGATGGCCATCCAGACTCATAGAATGTTGGAAGGGTCCCCCAAAGGGCATCCAGTCCACCCCAATTCTGTGGAGGAGACGCAATCCAATCCTTCCCAACAATAGGTCGTTCAGACTCACAGAAGCCCAGTGTTGAATAGGGGCCACCCAAGGTCATCCAGTCCACCCCAAGACCCCAAGATATAATTCAAGACTTTCCAAGGGACGACCATCCAGACTCATAGAAGGTTAGAGTTGTAAGGATCCCCCAAGGACATCCAGTCCACGCCAATTCTGTCAAGAAGACGCAATCCAAGCCCTCCCAATAGAAGGTTCATCCAGACTCATAGAATGTTAGAGTTGGAAGGATCCCCCAAAGGCCATCCAGTCCACCTTAATTCTGTCAAGAAGACACAATCCAAGCCCTACCAACAGAAGGTTCATCCAGACTCATAGAATGTTAGAGTTGGATCGGTGTCCTCCAAAAGCCATCCAGTCCAACCCCTTTCTGTCATGAAGACACAATCCAAGCCTTCCCAACAGAAGGTCATTCACAATTCAAGACTTCCCAAAAGATGGCTATCCAGACTAATAAAATGCTAGAGTTGGATAGGGTCCCCCAAAGGTCATCCAGTCCATCTCAATTCTACCAGGCAGCAAGGCACAATTCAAGACTTCCCAATAGTTGACCATCCAGACCCATAGGTTGTTTGAGTTGACTTCCACCAACTATTGCAGCATTATGACTGTGTTGTCTGGGATGATGGAACCTGTAGACCCTTCCAACTCTAACATTCTATGAGTCTGGATGGCCATCTTTTGGGAAGTCTTGGATTGTGTCTTGCTGAACTGGGGTGGACTGGATGCCCTTTGAGGACCCCTTCAAGACCTAAGATTCTATGAGCCTGGATCAACCTTCTGCAGGAGGGCTTGGATTATGTCTTTTTGACAGAATTGGGGTGGACTGGATGCCCTTTGGGGGACCCCTCCAAATCTAACATTCTGTAAGTCCAGATGGTTCATCCTCTTCTTCAAGCAGCTTCTCTTCCTTTTAGACTCGACACAATGTACTTTGACGATACAAAGGAACAAAGCAGCTCCAAAAGCAGCGTGTGCGTGTGTTGCAATTACAGAACCGCATTGGCACCGTGCATCGAGCACATCAACAACACCTTGTGACGATATTCACATTTAAATCCATCCTTAACGTTTGGACGACATTGGAAAGATTTCAAGCATGACTTCAAAGGCAAACACGGGCGTCTCCCCAGCCAAGCCGTTCCTTTATGAAAAACTGAGTTGAAGTCCCAGGGTGTAGCTGCACTGCAGAATTAATGCAGTTTGGCACCACTTTGGCTCAGTGTCATGCAATCCTAAGAGTTTGGAGCTCTACAAGACCTTTCGCCTTTTTTTCCTGCTATTCCATTGCACTGAGCCACGGCAGCCAAAGTGGTGTCAAACCGCATTAACTTCACAATGTAGACGTACCCTTGAACGTATACAATAACTCAGAGCCCTAATTGTGGTTTTGCAGGGTTGAAATGCTGGGATTTCTGGATTCCAGCTGGGACAATATCCTCTTCCTACAGAGCTTGTTATCTACTTGTTATCTGGGAGGAAAATAGGTCATCATCTGGGAAATAATATGTTGTCACACCTATTGCGACACACGGTATTTGCAGGTGGCTTAGTCCCAATAAAGCCATTCAAGTCCATTGACCTGATCAAGAGAGAGCCATTGTGGTAGTGGAGTAGACTGAGCATTCATTGGCCTTGCTAAGGCATTCGACACAGTGCATCGCAGCGCTCTCTGGACTATCCTCCAAAAAATCGGGTGTCCTGACCAATTTGTGAACATCCTGCGGCTCCTCCATGATGACATGATGACAACAGTCTTGGACAGCAATGGCTCCCAAAGTGACCCATTTAAGGTGGAATCAGGTGTCAATCAGGGATGTGTTATTGCCCCAACTTTATTCTCCATCTTCTTCGCTATGATACTTCACCTTGTTGATGGGAAGCTTCCCACCGGAGTGGAAATCATCTATCAGACAGACGGCAAGCTATTTAACCTCAGCAGACTGAAAGCCAAAACCAAGGTTACAACAACATCTGTTATAGAACTCCAGTATGCTGATGACAACGTCGTCTGTGCGCATTCAGAAGAAGACCTACAAGCCACTCTAAACTCCTTTGCAGAAGCATACGAGAAGCTCGGCCTGTCATTGAACATCGAGAACACCAAAGTGCTCTTCCAGCAGTCGCTAGGCAATCCCTCTCCAATGCCAGAAATTCAGCTTATGGTGTAACGTTAGAAAATGTTAACCATTTCTTCTCCCTTGTCAACCACCTCTCCACCAAAGTAAACATTGACACTGAAATACAACACCGCCTGAGCTCTGCGAGTGCAGCTTTTTTCCAAATGAAACAGAGAATGTTTGAGGAACAGGACATCCATAGGGAGACTTGTTTATAAAGGGGCTTGTTTATAAAGCTATTGTCCTCCCAATCCTGCTGAACACCTGTGAGATGTGGACTGTCAACAGACGTCACATGCAACTCCTGGAATGATTCCATCAGCGCTGCCTCTGAAAAATCCTGCAATTCTCTTGGGAAGACAAGCGGACAAACGTCAGTGTGCTAGAAGAAGCAAAGACCACCAGCATTGAAGCGATGCTCCCCCGCCATCAACTCGCCTGGACCGACCAGAAACTTTGGTCTTTGTGCCACAAACAAGGGTGAATTGGTTGATTGGTTGTGCTCATTTAGAAGAAGACCTACAAGCCACTCTAAACACCTTTGCAGAAGCATACGAGAAGCTCGGCCTCTCATTGAACATCGAGAAAACCAAAGTGCTGTTCCAGCAGTCACCGGCCAATCCCTCTCCAATGACAGAAATACAGCTTAATGGTGTAAACATTAGAAAATGTGGACCATTTCCGCTCCCTTGGCAGCCACCTCTCCACAAAAGTCAACATTGACACTGAAATTCAACACCGCCTGAGCTCTGCGAGTGCAGCATTTTTCCAAATGAAGCAGAGAGTGTTTGAGGACTGGGACATCCGTAGGGAGAACAAGGTGCTTGTTTATAAAGCCATTGTCCTCCCAACCCTGCTATATGCCTGCGAAACGTGGACTGTCTATAGACGTGAACATTGAGGTTGAAATACAACACTGCCTGAGCTCTGCGAGTGCAGTTTTTCCCCAAATGAAGCAGAAAGTGTTTGAGAACCGGGACATCCGTAGGGAGAACAAGGTGCTTGTTTTTAAAGCCATTGTCCTCACAACCCTGCTATATGCCTGTGAAATGTAGACTGTCTACAGATGTCAACATTGAGGCTGAAATACAACACCGTCTGAGCTCTGCGAGTGCAGCTTTTTTCCAAATGAAGCAGAGAGTGTTTGAGGACCGGGACATCCGTAGGGAGACCAAGGGGCTTTTCTACAAAGCTATTGTCCTCCCAACCCTGCTATATGCTTGCGAAACGTGGACTGTCTACAGACGTTACATGCAACTCCTGGAATGATTCTATCAGCACTACCTCCGGAAAATCCTGCAAATCTCTTGGGAAGACAAGCGGACAAATGTCAGCGTGCTGGAAGAAGCAAAGACCACCAGCATTGAAACGATGGTTCTCCGCCATCAACTCCGCTGGACCGGCCACGTTGTCCAGATGCCTGACCACCGTCTCCCAAAGTGGTTGCTCTACTCTGAACCCAAGAACGGAAAACGGAATGTTGGAGGGCAGGAAAAGAGGTTGAAAGATGGGCTCAAAGCCAACCTTAAAAACTCTGGCATAGACACTGAGAACTGGGAAGCCTACGGACCCACGGACCCACCGCCAGGACACTGATCTTGGAAAACTATCCTACTCAGATGAGCGATCGCTTAAGTAATTATCTCAGTGAATGCTGGTGTCTCATTTAAACTATGCATCCTAGGAAAAACTTGCAACAATCCAGGAAAATCTTCTGCTTATTTCTTCTGGCTTTTCAGTGATGTGATTGCGAATTGAGATATCCTACACACACACACACACACACACGGATTTGGGGGATCCTGGAGTCAAATCCTATTGGACGCCGAGTATCAATTGTACTGGCAATTAAGACGGATTTATTGCTTTTCATACTATGTCACAAAATCTTTAAAATGTCCTATTCCTGGTTTGAAAGTGTTATTTCCTGTTTAATTGTGTGGTCTGGACTTTGAAAGTCATTGTTCTAGTCCAAAAACTTTGTTCTTTGTGCCACAAACTATGTTGAATGGGTTGAGACTCATTGCAAAACTAGAGCAAAATGTGCTGCAAGATGACGTCCCTCCTGCAGAAACAATTCCAGCCTGATGGCTCTACATTGAAATCAAATAGGAAGTCCAAGTCACCAGAGTCTCAAGATATGGGTTTCTTTTGTTGCCTCTGATTGTCCCTCTAGCAGCTGGCCGCTTCCTTGATGTGCCCCCCTCACAATGAAGGGGCGAGGGGTTGGGTGCCAAGGAAAAATAAATGGGAAAAGAAATAGGAATCCAGAGGAATTCATGTCAACCTTCCTTCCCAAATTTGGTTTGCAGATGACACCAAATTGGGAGGGATAGCCAATACTCCAGAGGACAGGAGCAGGATTCAAAACGATCTTGACAGATTAGAGAGATGAAGGGCCAAAACTAACAAAATGAAGTTCAACAGTGACAAATGCAAGATACTCCACTTTGGCAGGAAAAACGAAATGCAAAGAGACAGAATGGGGGATGCCTGGTTCGAGAGCAGTACGTGTGAAAAAGATCTTGGAGTCCTCGTGGACAACAAGTTAAACATGAGCCAGGAATGTGATGTGGTGGCAAAAAAAGCCAATGGGATTTTGGCCTGCATCAATAGGAGCATAGTGTCTAGATCCAGGGAAGTCATGCTCCCCATGCTCTATTCCGCTTTGGTTAGACCACATCTGGAATATTGTGTCCAATTCTGGGCACCACAATTGGAGAGAGACATTGACAAGCTGGAATGTGTCCAGAGGAGGGCGACTAAAATGATCAAGGGTCTGGAGAACAAGCCCTATGAGGAGCGGCTTAATGAGCTGGGCATGTTTAGCCTGAAGAAGAGAAGGCTGAGAGGGGATATGATAGCCATGTATAAATATGTGAGAGGAAGCCACAGGGAGGAGGAGGGAGCAAGCTTGTTTTCTGCTTCCCTGGAGACTAGGATGCAATGGAACAATGGCTTCAAACTACAAGAGAGGAGATTCCATCTGAACATGAGGAAGAACTTCCTGACTGTGAGAGCCGTTCAGCAGTGGAACTCTCTGCCCCGGAGTGTGGTGGAGGCTCCTTCTTTGGAAGCTTTTAAACAGGGGCTGGATGGCCATCTGTCAGGGGTGATTTGAATGCAATATTCCTGCTTCTTGGCAGAATGGGGTTGGACTGGATGGCCCATGAGGTCTCTTCCAACTCTTTGATTCTATGATTCTATGATTCTATTCCCACCCGCCAGAGAAATTGATTAATATAGCTTTATTAAGACATGAGTCCATGGTTCATGTGTGGCAATTTCATATGTAGGGAATGAATTCATAGGAGCCAAAAAGGAATTTTTCAAAGTCCAAAAAGTCTCAAAAAGGTGTCTGACTACTTCCACTGAGCCAAAGGATGGATTCCCGCAACGCCAAGATCAAGTTGGTCTTTTGCCCTTGGGAAACTATAACTCCCTCCAAGGGCTGGGGCCTCCAGGCCGGGCTCTTCCCTGTGAGCCTCATGGGATAGCCACACCAAGTCTTCAGGGGCAGGGGTCTGGCGAGGCGATGAGATGGCGGAGCGCAGCAGCGCGGAAGCAACGGAGCCGGCTTTTTGACAATCAGCTGTTTCTTGCAAAATATATTCTTAAAATTAAATTATTATTTCCCAAGCGTAGAAATCCAAAAGGCATAAAGCGAGATAGCAGATAGGGTTAGAATTAAGCTAGGAAAAATATGCCACCAGAATGGAGGTGATTTGCCATCGCGCGGATACTGGGGCTCAAAAGGGGAAACTCAGTATCCGCGGTTGGAGAAACGCAGATAGCAGATAGGGTTAGAATTAAGCTAGGAAAAATATGCCACCAGAATGGAGGCGATTTGCCATTGCGCGGATACTGGGGCTCAAAAGGGGAAACTCAGTATCCGCGGTTGGAGAAACGCAGATAGCAGATAGGGTTAGAATTAAGCTAGGAAAAATATGCCACCAGAATGGAGGCGATTTGCCATCGCGCGGATACTGGGGCTCAAAAGGGGAAACTCAGTATCCGCGGTTGGAGAAACGCAGATAGCAGATAGGGTTAGAATTAAGCTAGGAAAAATATGCCACCAGAATGGAGGCGATTTGCCATTGCGCGGATACTGGGGCTCAAAAGGGGAAACTCAGTATCCGCGGTTGGAGAAACGCAGATAGCAGATAGGGTTAGAATTAAGCTAGGAAAAATATGCCACCAGAATGGAGGCGATTTGCCATCGCGCGGATACTGGGGCCCAAAAGGGGAAACTCAGTATCTGCGGTTGGAGAAACGCAGATAGCAGATAGGGTTAGAATTAAGCTAGGAAAAATATGCCACCAGAATGGAGGCGATTTGCCATCGCGCGGATACTGGGGCTCAAAAGGGGAAACTCAGTATCCACGGTTGGAGAAATGCAGATAGCAGATAGGGTTAGAATTAAGCTAGGAAAAATATGCCACCAGAATGGAGGCGATTTGCCATCGCGCGGATACTGGGGCTCAAAAGGGGAAACTCAGTATCCGCGGTTGGAGAAACGCAGATAGCAGATAGGGTTAGAATTAAGCTAGGAAAAATATGCCACCAGAATGGAGGCGATTTGCCATTGCGCGGATACTGGGGCCCAAAAGGGGAAACTCAGTATCCGCGGTTGGAGAAACACAGATAGCAGATAGGGTTAGAATTAAGCTAGGAAAAATATGCCACCAGAATGGAGGCGATTTGCCATCGCGCGGATACTGGGGCCCAAAAGGGGAAACTCAGTATCCGCTGTTGGAGAAACGCAGATAGCAGATAGGGTTAGAATTAAGCTAGGAAAAATATGCCACCAGAATGGAGGCGATTTGCCATCGCGCGGATACTGGGGCCCAAAAGGGGAAACTCAGTATCCGCGGTTGGAGAAACGCAGATAGCAGATAGGGTTAGAATTAAGCTAGGAAAAATATGCCACCAGAATGGAGGTGATTTGCCATCGCACGGATACTGGGGCTCAAAAGGGGAAACTCAGTATCCGCGGTTGGAGAAACACAGATAGCAGATAGGGTTAGAATTAAGCTAGGAAAAATATGCCACCAGAATGGAGGCGATTTGCCATCGCGCGGATACTGGGGCCCAAAAGGGGAAACTCAGTATCCGCGGTTGGAGAAACGCAGATTCGGCCTCCCCGGAACACCAGAAAGGCATCCCAGGCCGGCCTGCAGTCTCCTGCGGCCCGGAAAAGGTTAGTTTCATGCATTTAGTCATTTCAGGCAAGGAAAGACACAAAGTATCAAGCCAGAGAGTTAAAAGTTGCAATTTCATTAATCTTTATTTGGGGTTTGTTACAAAGTAGGGGCTGAGTAGGAAAGTGAAAAGAGAGAGCACAGGTCTGTTGTGAGTCTCTGGTTGAGTTCGCTGTTGGGGCACATTTCATCACTTTGGCCCAATCTTTGCTTCCAGGAACTGCGGAACTCCCTGCTGCAAGTCAGATCAATTTAAAAGCAGAGGTCTGAGCTGCGTTCGGCATCAACTTCATGATAGAGCCAATTAGGAAATGGCATTTATCACCCAAGAACAAAAATTGTGTTACATAGTGTTATTGACTCTACAGAGTTGACAGTTTTCCTATCGTGTAAACATTTGAACTTTGCATTGAAAATAATCACATACAGGTGCTATCGCGTGAAGTTTATCTATCTACGTATTGAAGGGTTATAATTACATAATGGGTTCAAGGCAGCATGTAAACATTACAGTCTAAGGGTGCGTCTACATGGCAGAACTGATGCAGTTTGACCCCATTTGATCTCCTACAACTCAATCCTATGCAGTCCTGGGAATTGCAAATACAAGTCCCAAGATTCCATAGAATTGAGCTTTAGTAGTTCAAGCGTTGTCAAACTGCATTAACTCTACAGTACAGATGCATCGATAGAATAAGGCCTCATCACACTAGAAAAAACCCCACTTAAAATCCAGTTTTTGCTTCCTGCAGAATTATGGGATTTGCAGTTTAGGGAGAAGCTTTTAACAGCCTCACTAAACTACAATCCCCAGAGAGGAGAGTGTTGGTAAACTTCCGTGGAAAGGTAAAATCATGCTGGTGTTTGGGACATCGTAGTTTTGCAATTTCCAAGACAGCAGATTAAGGTAATCCCGGATGAGGCATAAATCCAGTCCCCAAATTGATCCTTCAATATTATCTTTAAGGTGGGACCGGATTACAAGCCCCAAAACAACGCAAATCCTGATTGACGTTTGCTGTTTGCTTTGGCTGCCGCAGACTATGAATATATCAATGTTGAAGTTCAAGCATCAACAGCATTAGCACACAAATAACACAGGCTCATAGAACTCCTAGAGTGGAAAGGGATCCCAAAGGTCATCCAGTCCAGCCTCTTCAGACACACAGGAAAAAACCATCCAAGCCCTCCCGACAGATGGCCATCCACTTTAAAGTTCTACTCACAGGTGGTGCCACTTGCGCCGTCACAGTGTGTTTTAAGTCAGAGGGCTTTTTCTGGACCTGGAGTGCAACAGCCAGGGTGGGGGGCTAGTCTAATCTCCCTGGGTAACATTTAGCCTATAAAGCTCTAAACAGTTCTGGCTCAGATTAACTGTCCGAATGTATCTCTCCCTATGAACCTCCTCGGAGCTTAAGATCATCCAGGGAGGCCCTGCTCTTGGTCCGGCCTTCTTTGCAGGCGCGACTGGCAGGGACGAGGGACAGGGCCTTCTCAGTGGTGGCCCCTCAGTTGTGGAACGACCTAACCAGGGATATTAGATCAGCCCCTTCCCTCCTGAACTTCTGGAAAAAAGTGAAAACGTGGTTATTTGAACAAGCCTTTGGAATCTAATGCAACAGTCAAACACGGCATTAGATGACCAGATGATGATTTATTGACAATGAGATCAACAATAAAGGCATTGTTTTTAAAGGTTTTATTGAATGCATTTTTAATTCTGCTAATTGTATATTGTTAGGCATTAAATGGCTGCCTGGTTGTAAGCTGCCTTGAGTCACCTTCGGGATCGAGAAAGGCAGGATAGAAATGTCGCAAGTAAATAAATAAATAGATTAGAGAGATGGGTCAAAACTAACAAAATGAAGTTCAGCAGGGACAAATGCAAGATACTCCACTTTGGCAGAAAAAATGAAATGCAAAGATACAGAATGGGAAAAATGCCTGGCTCGAGAGCAGTACGTGTGAAAAAGATCTGGGAGTCCTCGTGGACAACAAGTTAAACATGAGCCTACAATGTGATGTGGCGGCAAAAAAAAAGCCAATGGGATTTTGGACTGCATCAAGAGGAGCATAGTGTCGAGATCTAAGGAAGTCCTGCTCCCCATGCTCTATTCCGCCTTGGTTAGACCACACCTGGAATATTGTGTCCAATTCTGGGCACCACAATTCAAGAGAGATATTGACAAGCTGGAATGTGTCCAGAGGAGAGCGACTAAAATGATCAAGTGTCTGGAGAACAAGCCCTATGAGGAGCGGCTTAGGGAACTGGGCATGTTTAGCCTGAAGAAGAGAAGGCTGAGAGGAGATATGATAGCCATGTATAAATATGTGAGAGGAAGCCACAGGGAGGAGGAGGGAGCAAGCTTGTTTTCTGCTTCCTTGGAGACTAGGACGCAATGGAACAATGGCTTCAAACTACAAGAGAGGAGATTCCATCTGAACATGAGGAAGAACTTCCTGACTGTGAGAGCCGTTCAGCAGTGGAACTCTCTGCCCCGGAGTGTGGTGGAGGCTCCTTCTTTGGAAGATTTTAAGCAGAGGCTGGATGGCCATCTGTCAGGGGTGATTTGAATGCAATATTCCTGCTTCTTGGCAGAATGGGATTGGACTGGATGGCCCAGGAGGTCTCTTCCAACTCTTTGATTCTATGATTCTATGATTCTATGAAATAATAAACGACAACTCCTGGGATTCCATAGCACTCAACCAGGGTGGTTCAAACTACATTAATCCTACAGTGTAGACGCAATCATTCACCCCTTTGCTGTGTGCTTACGTGCTTGTGCAGGCACAATGGAGCCACTGCAAAGGGACTGTCTCTTTTGTGTCTTGTGTATGTGATAAATTAACTGGAAATTCCTAGGATTGCATTACCTTGGGGTTTTCCCTGCAGGTAAGGCTTGGGGATGCTTCCTCATTCCACAAATAGCAATAAGGAGAATAATATCTCTAAAGAGAATCCTTTGCAGAGTTGAAGGAGGCAAACAGAGCCTCCTCTTGAAGTCCTCTCAGTGCAGAGTTTCTCAACCTGGGGGTCGGGACCCCTGAGAGGGTCACGAAGGGGTGTCAGAGGGGTCGCCAAAGACCATCAGAAAACACAGTATTTTCTGGGTTGTTGTAGGTTTTCCCGGGCTATATGGCCATGTTCTGGAGGCATTTTCTCCTGACGTTTCGCCTGCATCTATGGCAAGCATCCTCAGAGGTAGCGAGGTGACCCCCAACCATAACCCTTACATTATGAATCGCCATGTAAATAATGATCTGCAGGATGTATTTTCATTCACTGGAGCAAATTTGACACAATACCCGGTATGCCCAAATTTGAATACTAGTGGGGTTGGCGGGGGGATTGATTTTGTCATTTGGGAGTTGTAGTTGCTGGGATTTATAGTTAACATGTAAACAAAGAGCATTCTGAACACCACCAACAATGGAATTGAACCAAACTTGGCACAGAGAACTCCCATGATCAACAGAAAATACTCGAAGGGTTTGGTGGGCACTGACCTTGAGTTTGGGAGTTGTAGTTCACCTACATCCAGAGAGCACTGTGGGCTCAAACAATGATGGATCTGGACCAAACTTGACATGGAAGTAGGAAAATGGGTTTATATATCTGTGGAATGACCCGGGTGGAGCAAAGGACTATAAACCCATTTTCCTACTTCCAACAGACCTCACTACCTCTGATGATGCTTGCCATAGATGCAGGCGAAACGTCAGGAGAAAATGCCTCCAGAACATGGCCATATAGCCCGGAAAAACCTACAACAACCCAGAAAATACTGTGTTTTCTGATGGTCTTTGGCGACCCCTCTGACACCCCTTCGCGACCCAGTGATTCCAGCCATGAAAGCCTTCGACAATACACAGTATTTTCTGTTGTGGGAAGTTTGGCCCAATTCTATCGTTATTGGGGTTCAGAACTCTCCTTGATTGTCGGTGAACTATAAATTCCAGTATCTACAACTCCCAAATGTCAAAGTCTATTTTCCCCAAACCCCATCAGTGTTCACATTTGGGCATATTGAGTATCCGTGTCAAGTTTGGTCCAGATCCATCATTGTTTGAGCCCACAGTGCTCTCTGGATGTAGGCGAACTACAGCTCCCAAACTCAAGGTCAATGCCCACCAAACCCTTCGAATATTTTCTGTTGATCATGGGAGTTCTCTGTGCCAAGTTTGGTTCAATTCCATTGTTGGTGGTGTTCAGAATGCTCTTTGTTTACATGTTAACTATAAATCCCAGCAACTACAACTCCCAAATGACAAAATCAATCCCCCCGCCAACCCCACCAGTATTCAAATTTGGGCATACCGGGTATTTGTGCCAAATTTGCTCCAGTGAATGAAAATACATCCTGCAGATCATTATTTACATGGCGATTCATAATGTTAGGGTTATGGTTGGGGGTCATCACAACATGAGGAACTGTATTAAGGGGTCGCGGCATTAGGAAGGTTGAGAACCACTGTCCTAGTGCATCTATACTGTGGAATTAACACACTTTGGCGCTACTATAACAGCCATAGCTCAACCTTATTATGCATGTGCTGGGTATTGATCAGTCAATATACACACATCCATCCATATGCAGTTTTGCAAGGTCTGGAACTACAATTCCAAATTATGGAGCCAGGGCAGCTAAAAGGGGATCAAACTGCAATAATTCTGCAGTGTAGATGTACCTTCCCATTCTCCTGCACATTTCATAAGCTTTAAGCCCTGTTAATTATAATTTCGTATTGATTTTATTGTTGTGTATACAATATCTCACCTTTTCCTAAGGCGAGGTAACTCATACAGTGATATTGACGCACTTAAGATGCCATTACTGCATTCTAAAAGTCTCTTGAATCAAGCTGGATGTTGATGATGACAATAATAATAATAATAATAACAACAACAATAACAATAATAAGAAGCCCCCAGTGGCACAGTGGGTAAAAGCGCTGAGCTGCTGAGCTTGTTGACCAAAAGGTCGCAGATTCAATTCCAGGGAGCGGCATGAGCTTCCACTGTCAGCCCCAGCTTCTACCAACCTAGCAATTCGAAAACATGCAAATGAGAGTAGATCAATAGGTACCGCTTCGGCGGGAAGGTAAGGGCGCTCCATGCAGTCATGCTGGCCACATGACCTTGGAGGTGTCTATGGACAACGCCAGCTCTTCGGTTTAGAAATGGAGATGAGCACCAACCCGCAGAATCAGACACGACTGGACTTAATGTCAGGGGACAACCTTTACCTATAATAATAATAATAATAATAATAATAATAACTATTATTATTACTACTATTATACAAAATAGAAAATTATATATGTTGTTTTACATATGTGTAATATTTATTTATATTATTATTATTATTTATAAAATATTATATTAAATATTATATTATTTTATTTATTTTTACCTATTTTAATAATTAAAAAAGCCTGATAACAGGAGACTTTTCGAACATTAAATAACACCTGCAGAAACTGCTAAACAAACTCATAGCATCTCAGGATGGAGCTACACTGCCAAATTACTCAATTTGAATCTGCATTATGTGGTCAGTGTAGACCCAGATAATAAGAACTTAACTGCAATGAAGTGTATTATATGGGTCTACACCAGGCATGGGCAAACTTGGGCCCTCCAGGTGTTTTGGACTTAGGCTGGTAGGCTGGAGCTTCAGCGAATCAGGAGACAGGGAGGCGGGACAAGGGAATACAATGCATTCTTGGGTGGATTATGGAAATTCAGCCGGTAGGCTGTTAGGAATTGTGGGAGTTGAAGTCCAAAACACCTGGAGGGCCCAAGTTGGCCCATGCCTGGTCTACACTGACCATACAATGCAAATTCGAACTGCATTATATATATTGCAGTGTTGATGAAGCTTCAGATTCTCTTGTCTTACATTTAGGGTGCATCTCAACCAGTGTTTCTCAATCTTCCTAATGCCATGACCCCTTAACACAATTCCTCGTGTTGTGGTGACCCCCAACCTTAAAAATATTTCCATTGCAACTTCATAATTGTAATTTTGCTACTGTTATGAATCGTCATGTAAATATCTGATATGCAGGATGTATTTACAATCACTGGACCAGATTTGACACAAATACCCAATATGCCCAAATTTGAATACTGGTAGGGTTGAGGGGGATTGATTTTGTTATTTGGGAGTTGTAGTTGCTGGGATTTATAGTTCACTTACAACCAAAGAGCATTTTAGAATGCTCCCCACCAATGATGGAATTGAATTGAATGACTCATAGAACTCCCATAACCAACAGGAAATACTGTAAGGGTTTGGTGGGCATTGACCTTGAGTTTGGGAGTTGTAGTTCACCTACATCCAGAGAGCACTGTGGATCTGCGCAATGATGGATCTGGACCAAACTTGGTACGAATATTCGATATGCCCAAATGTGAACACTGGTGGAGTTTGGGGGAAATAGACCTTGACATTTGGGAGTTGTAATTGCTGGGATTTTTAGTTCACCTACAATCAAAGAGCATTCTGAACTCCACCAGCAATGGAGTTGAACCAAACTTGGTACACAGAACTCCTACAACCAACAGAAAATACTGGAAGGGTTTGGTAGGCATTGGCCTTGAGTTTTGGAATTGTAGTTCACCTACATTCTGAGAGCACTGTAGACTCAAACAATGATGGATCCGGACCAAGCTTGGTACGAATAATACTCAATATGCCCAAATGTGAACACTGGTGGAGTTTGGGGAAAATAGATCTTGACATTTGGGAATTGTAGTTGCTGGGATTTATAGTTCACCTACAACCAAAGAGCATTCTAAACTCCACCAATGATGGAATTGAATTGAATGACACACAGAAACTCCCCTGACCAACAGAAAATACTGGAAGGGTTTGGTGGGCATTGACCTTGAGTTTTGGAGTTGTAGTTCACCTACATTCTGAGAGCACTGTGGACTCAATGATGGATCTGGATCAAACTTGACACGGACACTCAATATGCCTAAATGTGAACACTAGTGGAGTTTGGGGAAAACAGACCTTGACATTTGGGAGTTGTAGTTGCTGGGATTTATAGTTCACCTACAATCAACATTTTGATTGAGTTGAACCAAACTTGGTACACAGTGGAGTTGAACCAAACTTGGTACACAGAACTCCTACAACCAACAGAAAATACTGGAAGTGTTTGGTGGGCACTGACCTTGAGGTTTAGAGTTGTAGTTTACCTACATCCAGAGAGCACTGTGGATCTGAGCAATGATGGATCTGGACCAAACTTGGCATGAATACTCAATATGCCCAAATGTGAACACTGGTGGAGTTTGGGGGAAATAGACCTTGATATTTGGGAGTTGTATTTGCTGGGATTTAGAGTTCACCTACAATCAAAGAGCATTCTGAACCCCACCAACAATGGAATTGAACCAAACTTGGCACACAGAACTCATGAGCAACAGAAAATACTGTAAGGGTTTGGTAGGGATTGACCTTGAGTTTTGGAGTTGTAGTTCACCTACATTCTGAGAGCACTGTGGACTCAATGATGGATCTGGACCAAACTTGGCACGAACACTCAATATGCCTAAATGTGAACACTAGTGGAGTTTGGGGAAAACAGACCTTGACATTTGGGAGTTGTAATTGCTGGGATTTATAGTTCACCTACAATCAAAGAGCATTCTGAACTCCACCAGCAATGGAGTTGAACCAAACTTGGTACACAGAACTCCTACAACCAACAGAAAATACTGGAAGGGTTTGGTGGGCATTGACCTTGAGTTTGGGAGTTGTAGTTCACCTACATCCTGAGAGCACTGTAGACTCAAACAATGATGGATCCAGACCAAACTTGGTACGAATAATACCCAATATGCCCAAATGTGAACACTGGTGGAGTTTGGGGGAAATAGACCTTGAGATTTGGAAGTTGTAGTTGCTGGGATTTATAGTTCACCTACAACCAAAGAGCATTCTAAACTCCACCAATGATGGAATTGAATTGAATGACACACAGAACTCCCATGACCAACAGAAAATACTGGAAGGGTTTGGTGGGCATTGACCTTGAGTTTGGGAGTTATAGTTCACCTACATACAGAGAGTACTGTGGATCTGAGCAATGATGGATCTGGCTCAAACTTGACATGAATACTCAATATGCCTAAATATAAACACTGGTGGAGTTTGGGGGAAATAGACCTTGAAGTTTGGGAGTTGTAGTTTCTGGGATTTATATTTCACCTACAACCAAAGAGCATTGTAAACTCCACCAATGATGGAATTGAATTGAATGACACATAGAACTCCCATGACCAACAGAAAATACTGGAAGGGTTTGGTGGGCATTGACCTTGAGTTCTAGAGTTGTAGTTCACCTACATCAAGGGAGTTATAGTTCACCAATATCCAGAGAGCACTGTGGATCTGAGCAATGATGGATCTGGACCAAACTTGGCACGAATACTCAATATGCCCAAATGTGAACACTGTTGGAGTTTGGGGGAAATTGACATTTGGGAGTTGTAGTTGCTGGGATGTATAGTTCACCTACAATCAAAGACCATTCTGAACCCCACCAACGATAGAACTGGGCCACACTTCCCACACAGAACCTCCATGCCCTGAAAGGACTCACTAGTGAAACTACAACTCCCATGCATTAAGTATGAGACAAAAAATCAAACCAGGATGAATGCATCACTATAAAGCCACAATGCCATGGTGTGATAGTGCCCTTCTATAACTGTATTGACCAATTCTGGAGTTTTAAACTTTTCCATTTCCTCCTGCTTTAGAAAATCAACAGAGGCAATTAATACCTTTTAGTAACTAAAGCCTCTGGCTTGCGTACACAGGACTTGAGAAGTACTTGCAGTGCACACACCTCCTTGGGGTCTTCTTTTGGGTGATTGATGATGACGCAGGTAGGACACACAGCAGAAGGAGTTTCCACCTGGGGAGAACAAAGACATCTCACTCAAGGAACAAACAGTATCTAATTCCAGAACAGTTTCTGTTTCGTGGGGGGTTCCCCCTTCCTAATGTCGCAACCCCTTAATCCAGTTCCTCATGTTGTGTTGACCCCCAACTATAAAATTAGTTTCGTTGCTACTTCATAACTGTCATTTTGCTCCTGTTCTGAATCGTAATGTAAACATCTGATATGCAGGATGTATTTGCATTCACTGGACCAAATTTGGCACAAATACTCCATATGCCCCAATCTGAATACTGATGTGGTTACGAAGGGATTGATTTTGTCATTTGGGAGTTGTAGTTAATGGGATTTATAGTTCAGCTACAATCAAAGAACATTCTGAACTCCACCAATGATGGAATTGAATGAAACTTGGCACACAGAACTCCCATGACCAGCAGAATACATTGGAAGGGTTTGGTGGGCATTGACCTTGAGTTTGGGAGTTGTAGTTCACCTCCATCCAAAGAACTCCTACAACCAACAGAAAATACTGGACATGTTTGGTGGGCACTGACCTTGAGTTTGGGAGTTGTAGTCCACCTCCATCCAGAGAGCACTGTGTACTCAATCAACAAAGGATCTGGACCAAACTTGGCACAAATGTAGAAATGTGAACACTGGTGAAGTTTGGGGGGAAATAGACCTTGACATTTGGTAGTTGTAGTTACTGGGATTTATTTATTTATTTATTTATTTGCTTTATTTCTATACCGCATTTTTCAGCCTAATTCGGCGACTCAATGCGGTTTACACAATACAAATTATCATAACAATAGCAAGTAGTTAAAACACATCATATACAACAGACAAAACAACAATCAATTATCATATCAACGCCTCGATAAAAAATCAGAATCCGTTCTCATAATCCTTATACCATTTCCTATGTTCGATTTTACTGTCTTCCTGTGTTCAGTTGCACTGTTTAGCCAAACGCTTGTTCATAGAGCCACGTCTTAACCTTCGTCCGGAACGCCAGTAACGAAGGGGCCTGTCTGATGTCTACAGGTAAGGCATTCCATAGCCGAGGGGCCACCACCGAGAAGGCCCTGTCTCTCGTCCCCACCAGACGTGCCTGTGACGCAGGCGGGACCGAGAGCAGGGCCTCCCCGGACGATCTTAATGTCCTAGTCGGTTCATAGGTGGAGATGCGTTCGGAGAGGTAGGTGGGGCCGGAACCGTTTAGGGCTTTATAGGCTAAAGCCAGCACCTTGAATTGTGCCCGGTAGCAGATTGGCAGCCAGTGGAGCTGGCTCAACAGCGGAGTGGTGTGCTCCCTGAGTGCCGCTCCCGTTAGCAACCTGGCTGCCGAACGCTGGACCATCTGAAGCTTCCGGGCAGTCTTCAAGGGCAACCCCACGTAGAGCGCGTTGCAGTAATCTATGTGGGATGTAACCAGAGCGTGGACTACCGTGGCCAAGTCAGGCTTCCCAAGGTACGGGCACAGCTGGCACACAAATTTTAATTGTGCAAATGCTCCCCTGGATACCGCCGAAACCTGGGGTTCCAAGCTTAGCGAAGAATCCATTTACAATCAAAAAACATTCTGAACTCCATTAATAATGGAACTGAATCGAACTTGACACACAGGACTCCCATTACTAACAGAAAATACTAAAAGGGTTTGGTGGGCGTTGACCTTGAGTTTCAGAGTTGTAGTTCACCTACATCCAAAGAGCACTGTGGACTCAGACAATGATGAATCTGGACCAAAATTGGCATGAATTCTCAATATGCCCATATGTGAACACTAATGGAGTTTGGGGGAAATAGACCTTGACATTTGGGGGTTGTAGTTGCTGGGATTTATAGTTAACCTACAATCAAAGAACATTCTGAACTCCATTAATAATGGAATTGAACCAAACTTGACACACAGGACTCCCATGACCAACAGAAAATACTGGAAAGGCTTGGTGGGCACTGACCTTGAGTTTGGGAGTTGTAGTTCGCCTACATCCAGAGAGCACTGTGGACTCAAACGATGATGGATCTGGACCAAACTTGGCACGAATACTCAATATGCCCAAATGTGAACACTGATGGAGTTTGGGGGAAATAGAACTTGACATTTGGGAATTGTCCTTACTGGGATTTATAGTTCACCTACAATCAAAGAACATTCTGAACTCCATTAATAGTGGAATTGAACCAAACATGACACACAGGACTCTCATTACTAACAGAAAATACTGAAAGGGTTTGGTAGACATTGACCTTGAGTTTGGGAGTGGTAGTTCGCCTACATCCAGAGAGCACTGTGGACTCAAACGATGATAGATCTGGACCAAACTTGGCACAAATACTCAATATGCCCAAACGTGAACACTGGTGGAATTTGGTGGATAATAGACCTTGACATTTGGGGGTTGTAGATACTGGGATTTATAGTTCACCTACAATCAAAGAGCATTCTGAACTCCACCAACAATGGAATCGAATTGAATGACACAGAACTCCCATGATCAACAGAAAATACTGAGGCCATTTGGTGGTCATAGACCTTGACATTTGGGAGTTGTAGTTGCTGGGATTTATAGTTCACCTACAATCAAAGAGAATTCTGAACCCCACCAATGATAGAATTGGGCCAAACTCCCCACACAGAAACCCAATGATCAACAGAAAATACTGTGTTTTCTGATGGTCTTTGGCAACCCCTGTGACATCCCCTAAGCTACCCCCCAGGGGTCCCGACCCCCAGATTGTGAAACACTGACTTAAGCTTAAGTGGCTGAAGTGGAAAAGGAAAGAGCCTGAGGCTGTTATGGATTGTGGGAGTTGGTCCAAAACACATGGAGGACCGAAGTTTGTCCATGCCTCCTACAGAAGGATTGTGTAGGACCTACAAATGCCTAGGGAAGTGTTCTCTTTTGAACCAGGAGCATAACATTTTTCAAATTTTGTCACATAGTGTAATTAAATTCATTCATGCGTCACTCACAAATGTGGTGGGACAATTGTGGTATGAAAGACACACAGGATGCATCTACACTGTGGATTTAATGCAGTTTGACACCACCTGAACCGCTAATGCTATGGTTATATTGGGAGTTGTAGTTTAGCAAGGTCTTTTGTCTTTTCTTCCAAAGAATGTGAGCCATTAGGAGAGGCAGGCAAGAAATAACATCATCATCATCATCATCATCATCATCATCATGCTTGTCCCTTTACCAAACTACAACTCTCAGTATCCCATAGCACCGAGGATGCATCTACACTGTAGATTTAATGCAGTTTGATACCGCTTACAATGGGATCCAGTCTGGGAGCTGTAGTTTGGAGATGCAGAGAAGGCTAAAGATCTTGCAAAACCACATACAACATTGAGCTATGGGATCAAAACTGGATTAACTCTGCAGTGTAGATGTACCCCCCATTCTTGATTCATGCAACCCAACAAATCCCAGCAATCCCTACCCAGGGATAAGGGGTGATGGGAGCTGGAGTCCCCACAAAGTTGGGAAGTTATGTCATACAATACAACTTTGGACAACTTGACCTCATTTATCCCCATTTATTGGAAGGGTGTTATCTCAATGAGCTCTTATCCCGAGAATTATATTGCTCTTATCGCACTGTTGGGGATGATGGGCAGAGTCCTCTTTCCACTAAGATGGCCTCAAATGTCTAAGTTTCAATTTAGTCTTATGTAAGGTTCCCAGATTGGAAAGCCTGGCCTTGGACTTCAGGACTTTTGCCCTTTCTTCTCCAGGAAAACAGCAAAGAGAGAAGGAATCTCAGGGTGAGAGCGCTGCCCTGAAAAGAGACATTCTCTCTCATACACACACACATATATACATACATTCATACATACATTTGATATCGAGCGGGAATTTGGACGTCTTTGTCAGGAGGCTGAGACCATTCAGACCCACCAAGGAGAGTCCGTTTGCCCTGGCGAGACAGAAAGAAACACCCAAAGAATTTTCCCTAATTTTCCCCAATAAAAGTCTCACCAAGTTGAAGAAAAGACACTGAGTTGTCTTTATTTCGTCCCAACTGATAAGGATGTCAAACTGCAATCCTGTGCCAAAGCTGACATGCTTGGCAGGGCAAAAGAGTACATATTTTTAGAAATACAAAACTGTCAAATTCAAATGGGTTGTTGTAGGTTTTTTCGGGCTGTATGGCCATGGTCTAGAGGCATTCTCTCCTGACGCTTCGCCTGCATCTATGGCAAGCATCCTCAGAGGTAGTGAGGTCTGTTGGAACTAGGAAAATGGGTTTATATATCTGTGGGATGACCAGGGTGGGACAAAGGACTCTTGTCTGCTGGAGCTAGGTGTGAATGTTTTAACTGACCACCTTGATTAGCATACAATGGGCCGAAAAGGGTGGCATTTCATATTTTATACATAGACACATATATGGGGTTCATAAAGCATACACTGGGAAAGAGGGGGGGGGGAATTACATCAACCCATCCCACCCCTCAGAGTTCATTTAAGGTCTAAAATCATAAAGGAAGTCCATGAGGTTTGAGGGAAAAGTTTCTAAAAAGTTTTCTGAAGTTTTTAAAAGTTCATCAAAGTTCAGGAAAAGTTACAGGATCCATGGGGGCAAACTGGGAAAGGTTCCCCAGACTCCATTGAGTCCTTGTAAGTGACTGCAAACTTTTGTTTGCACAGTCAGCCCATTGTATGCTAATCAAGGTGGTCAGTTGAAACATTCACACCTAGCTCCAGCAGACAAAAGTCCTTTGTCCCACTTTGGTCATTGCACAGATATATAAACCAATTTTCCTACTTCCAACAGAACTCACTACCTCTGAGGATGCTTGCCATAGATGCAGGCGAAACGTCAGGAGGGAATGCCTCTAGAACATGGCCATATAGCCCCAAAAAACCTACAACAACCCAGTGATTCCTGCCATGAAACCCTTCGACAATACATATCCCAATGAGTGCTGGTGTCTCATTTAAACTACATCTCCTAAGATTCCTTAGCCTTGAGCAATGGCAGTTCAATTGCATTCATTCTATAGTGTAGATGCATCCTCCGCAAACAAGGGGTTGGACTAGATGACCTTTAGATGCCCCTTCCTATGAGTGCAGCCTTTTGAATCTCATTAAGAGAATAAAGCAGGATATATATAATGTTTCCTCAAAGGGATGTCTACTATTGTCCCTACATTCTGTACATTTATTACATAGGTTAGCTTTGTTTGCAAAGATACAGAATATTATTATTATTATTATTATTATTATTATTAACTTGCTCTGCTACCAAAATGTTTATAATATGAAATACAAATTGGAAAAAAAAACCCTCAATATTTTTATGTAGTCTCAGAGCCATAATGAGCCCTAGCCTGAAATATATGTTATTCCTTTCTTTTGCTATCCTGGGATTATTCTAAAGTGTAGAATGGAAATGGTTTCAAACTGCATTAACTCAAAAGGCATTCAATATTAAATGCAATCCTATGTAGCAACACCGCCACCTAATGGCCATTGACAGTTATTACAACAACAAAGCTTGGTCTCTCCATTCATTTCACTTGCAGCTTGATCTCTTAGCTCTACATGCTAATGGGATTTGTAGTTTGTTGAGGATCCTGCACACTTTGGAGGATAAATATAAAGGCCGTGCAAAACTACAATTCCCACGATTTCATAGTCACTAAAAGTGGGATCAAACTGCATTAACTCTCCAGCGTAGATGCACTCATTTGGCGTGACGGCGCATCCCTTGGAGAGCGAAGGGTTAAACGTTGCATAATCATTGCCCTAAGAAAAATAAAATATGGACTGCCAGGCCGGATTACGGATTTTGCAATAAATCTGGTCAAACAAGTTCCCTGCGGCTCAATTCCCGTCTCTTGACATAAGAACCATTGTTTCTCAGCTTCACGGCGTATTTATTTTTGCTAAATTGGCCTCTGCTATAAAATGCAACAAAAATAGGTCCACTGACCCTAATTCTCAAGCTTAAAATCGGAGATTGTTCTAAGTCTTGTTCTTAAGTGCATTCCAATGTTCCCATTGATAACATCTCTCATGTTCTTCTGAACTGAAACCTATTTCATTGATAAATTCCTGTTTCGTTGAGAGATTTCCTGCTGTCAATGAGAGGTTTCCTGGCTTTCGTTGATACCATCGGGACTCTCCGCTGCTGGGAATCAGCACATAGGTTTTGAGTCAACCTCTCTACTTACTTACTTAGGCGATCCCTTGTAGTCGGAGGATGATGGTCCTCCAAGTGTAGTGTCATGGCGGTGGGTCCGTAAGTGACTATGGAGCCCTATTCCTGATCTGCATCTTCTCCCACAGTGAAGGCATCAGTTTCCAGGTGGAAGGCGGTCTCGGTTGGGGTTGGCTTGATGTGCCTTCCTCTTGGCATATTTCTCTCTTTCGCCCTCCATTCGTGCCTCTTCAAATTCTGCAGCACTGCTGGTCACAGCTGACCTCCAATTGGAGCACTCAGGGCCAGGGCTTTCCAGTTCTCAGTGTCTATGCCAGAGTTTTAAGGTTGGCTTTGAGCACATCTTTAAATCTCTTTTCATGCCCATCAACATTCCATTTCTTGAGTTCGGAGTAGAGCAACTGCTTTGGGAGACGGTGGTCGGGCATTCGGACAACGTAACCAGTCCAGCGGAGTTGATGGCGGAGGACCATCGCTTCAATGCTGGTGGTCTTTGCTTCTTCCAGCACGCCGATGTTTGTCCGCCTGTCTTCTCAAGAGAGTTGCAGGATTTTTCGGAGGCAGCGCTGATGGAATCATTCCAGGAGTTGCATGTGATGTCTGTAGACAGTCTACGTTTCACAGGCGTAAAGCAGGGTTGGGAGGACAATGGCTTTATAAACAAGCACCTTGATTTCCCTACCGATGTCCCGGTCCTCAAACACTCTCTGCTTCATTCGGAAGAATGCTGCACTCGCAGAGCTCAGGCGGTGTTGAATTTCAGTGTCAATGTAAACAGTCCATGTTTCGCAAGTGTATAGCAGGGTTGGGAGGACAATAGCTTTATAAACAAGCACCTTGGTATCTCTACAGATGTCCCGGTCCTCAAACACTCTCTGCTTCATTCGCAAGAACGCTGCACTTGCAGAGCTCAGGCAGTGTTGTATTGCAGTGTCAATGTTGACTTTGATGGAGAGGTGGCTGCCGAGGGAGCGGAAATGGTCCACATTTTCTAATGTTACACCATTAAGCTGTATCTCTGGCATTGGAGAGGGATTCAGTGCTGGAAGAGCACTTTGGTTTTCTCGACGTTCAATGACAGGCCGAGCTTCTCGTATGCTTCTGCAAAGGTGTTTAGAGTGGCTTTAGTGGTCTTCTTCTGAACACGCACAGATGATGTTGTCATCAGTATACTAGAGTTCTATAACAGATGTTGTTGTAACCTCGGTTTTGAGTCAACCTCTGTGGAGAGAAATAATAATAATCTATATAAATAAAATGTAATGTTCATTTGTGGGATTAACAGAACTCAAAAACCACTGGACGAATTGACACCAAATTTGGACACAAGACACCTATCAGCCTAACAAGTGAACATAAATAATAAAAACACTGAAAAACACAACAGAAGGGACTTAAAAAGCCAAAAAACAAAACAAAAAACACATTACAACGCATGTGCACAACCAATATATAAACACAAACACACATATACACAAATATATACCCTCACAAAGCACATATACACAGACTGGGCCACAGCAACGCGTAGCAGGGGACAGCTAGTGCATAATAAATGGGGATATATTAGTGTACCGTCCACCTCGCTGCACTACAGTCTCCCTATTCTGTCCCAGAATAGGGAGACCAGCACATATACACAGACTGGGCCACAGCAACGCGTAGCAGGGGACAGCTAGTGCATAATAAATGGGGATATGTTAGTGTACCGTCCACCTCGCTGCACTACAGTCTCCTTATTCTGTCCCAGAATAGGGAGACCAGCACATATACACAGACTGGGCCACAGCAACGCGTAGCAGGGGACAGCTAGTGCATAATAAATGGGGATATATTAGTGTACCGTCCACCTCGCTGCACTACAGTCTCCCTATTCTGTCCCAGAATAGGGAGACCAGCACATATACACAGACTGGGCCACAGCAACGCGTAGCAGGGGACAGCTAGTGCATAATAAATGGGGATATATTAGTGTGCCGTCCACCTCGCTGCACTACAGTCTCCCTATTCTGTCCCAGAATAGGGAGACCAGCACATATACACAGAGTGGCCCACAGCAACGCGTAGCAGGGGACAGCTAGTGCATAATAAATGGGGATATGTTAGTGTACCGTCCACCTCGCTGCACTACGGTCTTCCTATTCTGTCCCAGAATAGGGAGACCAGCCCACGCCATCTTAAATTACATCTTAACTATATCTTAAATTAATTAAATATTAATTGTATTAATTAAATTAAAAATTAATTAAATCTTAACGTAATGTAATTGAATCTCAAATTGTTGAAAATAATTAAATCTTAAATTAATTAAAACATATTTTAATTAAAATTAATTAAATCTTGAATTAATTAAATGAAATATTAATTAAAGCTTAAAGCCATTAAATTAATCTTAAGTTAATTACATCTTAAGTTGATTAAGTTAATTACATCTTAAATTAACTATATCTTAAATTAATTAAATCAATAACATCTTAATTTTATTAATTAAATTTAAAATGTATTAAATCTTAACGTAAACCAATTGAATCTCAAAGTAATTGAATCTCAAATTGTTGAAAATAATTAAATCTTCAATTAATTACATCACAAATTAATTAAATCTTAAATTAATTAAATGAAATATTAAATTAATTAAATTTTAAATCCATTAAATTAATTACATCTTAAGTTGATTAAGTTAATTACATCTTAAATTAACTATATCTTAAATTAATTAAACCAATCCGCATCTCTGCCTATGAACCCACGAGGAGTTTGAGATCTTCCGGGGAGACCCTGCTCTCGATCCCGCCTGCTTCTCAAGCTCGGCTGGCGGGGACGAGAGATAGGGCCTTCTCGGTGGTGGCTCCTCGGCTGTGGAACGCCCTTCCTACGGACATTAGACTAGCACCATCTCTAATGGTATTCCGCAAAAAGGTGAAGACCTGGATGTTTGTGCAGGCGTTTGAGTAATTTAGTGCAATCTAGTAATGGAACATAGGAATGGAACAATGGACGACGAACCTGGACTACGCTTGGATGATGAGAAGATTGGGTACGGTTGTTTTTTGTAATAATTGTGCATTGTAATGGCTTATTGGTAATTTATGGATAATGTGTTAAGTCAATTGTTATATATTGTATGGAACCACTGCTGTTTCTACTGTTTTTACTGTTTGTGAACCGCCGTGAGTCGCCTTCGGGCTTGAGATATAAGCAAAGTCAATAAAATAAATAAATAAAAATTAATTAAAATTAAAATGTATTAAGTCTTAACTTAAACTAATTGAACCTTAATGTAATTTAATCTCAAATTACTGAAAATAATTAAATCTTAAATTAATTAAATCACAAATTAATTAAAATTAATTAAATCTTAAATTAATTAAAGGAAATCTTAAATTAATTAAAATTAAATCCATTAAATTAATCTTAAATTAATTACACCTTAAGTTGATTAAGTTAATTACATCTTAAATTAACTATGTCTTAAATTAATTAAATCAATCAAATCTTAATTATATTAATTAAATTTAAAATTTATTAAATCTTAACTTAAACTAATTGAATCTCAAAGTAATTGAATCTAAAATTATTGAAGATAATTACATCACAAATTAATTAAATCTTAAATTAATTAAATGAAATATTAAATTAATTAAAATTTAAATCCATTAAATTAATCTTAAATTAATTACATATTAAGTTGATTAAGTTAATTACATCTTAAATTAACTAGATCTTAAATTAAACCAATTAAATATTAATTATATTAATTAAATTTTAAATTAATTAAATCTTAACGTTAATAAATCTTAAATTGATTAAATCTTAAATTGATTAAATCTTAAATTAATTGAATTGATTCAATCTTACATTAGTTAAATCTCGAATTAATAAAGTTGATTAAATCTTTGCATCAATTAATTAAATATTAAAATTAATTCAATTAATTAAATGCAGTTAGTCTTAAAATACATAAATCTAAAATTAAAACACTAATGCATGACAGGGGGAAATTTATATATTGATTTGACAACAATTGACAGAGATTAAATAAATAAGATTCATTTAATCCAAAAGAAAGAGGAAAAATAATTAAGAATGGAGGGATTAAACAATGTTAACATTGGGAGGAATAGACTAAAGCAAAGACCCATTTGGCCTTTTCTGCTAAGAAAACTACGATCCCCACAATGCACCGCGCCGCCCTATGCATCCCTATGGAAGGCTTGAGGCGACACCTCCGTCGTCCCGATGGAGCATTTACAGGCTGTGAATGGCTGCTGGGGTAAAAAAAACTACGACGCCCAGAATGCACTGCGCGCCTTCAGCCCCGGCCCCTTGGCGGAGGTCTTCTAAACCGGCGGGAAGAAGCAAGATGGCGGCGCTGGGAGGGAAGTAGTTGAGGTGAGTGCAGGGAAAGGAGGAAGGGGTGTGTTTCGGGGGGCCGGGGAGGGCGTTATGCTGGTTGGGGGGCCCGTTTAGGGCTTGAAATGAAGGGGAGACTCCGGAGAACAAGATGGACCATATATTGGGGGGCTCCGTGAGGTAGATTTTGTATTAGAAGCAAGAATATACATCCCCCCCTCCCCAGCTAGGCCTTCCTACATAAGAAGACCACTGCTACTAATAATAGTATAATATAATAATATAATATAATACAATATACATATAATTCTAAGACTGGGACACAGGAAGACAGTTCCATCTTGTCTCCAGTGTTATGTTTATAATATAAGATATTGTATATACATATAATATTTATAATATTATAATGTAATACAATATAATACTAGAAATAATAGCTCAGTCTGTTCAGCGCCTTCCAAGTCGCCCAGTCCTCTGTGTGCCCAGGAGGGAGTCTCTCATCTGGTATCAGCCATTGATTGAGGTTCTGGGTTTGAGCCTGCCACTTTTGGACTCTCGCTTGCTGAAGTGTTCCAGCGAGTGTCTTTGTAGATCTTAGAACACTATTTCTTGATTTAAGTCATTGACGTGCTGGCTGATACCCAAACGGGATGAGTTGGAGATGTTACTGCCTTGGTCCTTTCACTATTGGCTGCAACTTCCCGGCGGATGTCAGGTGGTGCAATACCGGCTAACCAGGGGTCAGGAACCTTCGGCCCTCCAGATGTGGTGGACTTCAACTCCCACAATTCCTTGAGGCTTTGTAGGCTAAAGACAGCACAAGGAATTGTGGGAGTTGAAGTCCACCACACCTGGAGGGCCGAAGGTTCCCCATGCCTGGAGCAGTGTAATTTCTCCAGTGGTGTAGGACGCAGACACCCCGTGATAATGCGGTATGTCTCATCAAGAGCCACATCCACTGTTTTAGTGTGGTGAGATGTGTTCCACACTGGGCATGCAGACTCAGCAGCAGAGTAGCATAGCGCAAGGGCAGATGTCTTCACTGTGTCTGGTTGTGATCCCCAGGTTATTTATTTATTTATTTATTTTATTTACTTTGCTTATATACCGCTGTATCTCAAGCCCGAAGGCGACTCACGGCGGTTCACAAACAGTAAAAACAGTAGAAACAGCAGTGGTTCCATACAACATATAACAATTGACTTAACACATTATCCATAAATTACCAATAAGCAATTACAATGCACAATTATTACAAAAAACAACCGTACCCAATCTTCTCATCATCCAAGCGTAGTCCAGGTTCGTCGTCCATTGTTCCATTCCTATGTTCCATTACCAGATTGCACTAAATTACTCAAATGCCTGCACAAACATCCAGGTTGTGCCAGTCAGCTTTCGTATGATATTGTTTCTAGCACCCACTCTTTGCTTGATGTTCAGGCAGTGCTTCTTGTAGGTCAGAGCACGGTCCAGAGTGACTCCCAGGGATTTGGGTGCGCTGCAATGCTCCAGTGGGATTCCTTCCCAGGTAATAATCCTCAGAGCTCGGGATGCTTGTCTGTTCTTAAGGTGAGAAGCACATGTCTGTGTTTTAGATGGGTTAGGGATCAGCTGGTTTTCCCTGTAATAGGCAGTAAGAGCACCTAGAGCTTCGGGGAGCTTCTGTCCAACCATCTCAAAGCTTCCTACATGAGCGGTAATGGCACGATCGTCAGCATAGATGAAACTCTCTGTCCCTTCTGGCAGTGGCTGGTCATTTGTGTAGATGTTGAACATGGATGGAGCAAGCACGCTCCCCTGAGGCAGGCCGTTCTTCTGTTTCCGCCATCGGCTTCTCTGGCCCTGGAACTCGACAAAAAAGCTCCTGTTTTGTAGCAGGTTTCCTATGAGGCGGGTGAGGTGGTCGTCCTTTGTGATATTATACATTTTTCTCAGGAGAAGGTGGTGGTTTACAGTATCATAAGCCGCTGACAGTTCTATGAAGACAGCTCCCATATAATATTGATAATATTGTAATGCAATACAATATAATAATACAATATTATAATTTATATATATTTATATTACATGTTATATTGCTAATATTACAGAATAGTGGTATAGTACAGTATAGTAATATATAATACTAATATTGGGCTATGGTAATAATATATTGTATTTACATATTGCTTGTAAGCCACTCTGAGTCCCCTTCAGGATGAGAAGGGCGGCATATAAATGCCGTAAATAAATAAATAAATAAATAAATAAATGTAATAATAATAATATATAATGCTAATAATATAAAATAATATTAATAATATAAAGTAATAATACTAATATAAAGTTATAGCAATATAAAATCATACTAAGAATACTGTAAAATAACATAAAATAAGAACAAGACATAATAATATAAAATAATTACAATTATATCTTATATTATAACCCAGTGGTGCAGTGTGTTAAACCTTTGAGCTGCTAAACTTGTTGACCGAAAGGCGGTTCAAATCCGGGGAGTGACATAAGCTACTGCTGTCAGCCCCAGCTTCTGCCAACCTAGCAGTTCGAAAACATACAGGTGTGAGTAGATCAGTAGATACCGCTCCAGTGGGAAGGTAATGGTGCTCCATGCAATCATACTGGCCACATGACCTTGGTGGTGTCTATGGACAACGCCGGCTCTTCGGTTTACAAATGGAGAATAGCACCAGGCCCCAGAGTTGGACATGACTGGACTTAATGTCAGGGGAAAACTTTTATCTTTACTAATAATATAAAATAATAGTAATATAAAATAAATGGCTCTAGCTACATTAATTGCTATAATGCAAATAATTATAGTTATAATAATTCTATATTTTAACTTATAATATATTTTAATTATAATATACTAATATATAATACAATATAGCTAATAATAGCAATGAAGGTTGAATATCTCTTTTCTAAAATCCTCAACAATTGATAATAATAATATAAAATAAATTACAACATAAATAATGCAAATACAATAAAATACATAAAATGGAACAAACCATATCCAGGGAGCAGGGTGAACTAAAATTATCAAAGCTCTGGAGACCATGAATCCCTCTGAGGAGCGTCTTAAAGAGCTGTGTCTGTTTAGCCTGCAGAAGAGAAGATTGGGAGGAGGCATGAGAACCATATTCATTTCTAAGTGTTTGCAGACCACTTCCTTAATGATCTTTTCCAGAATCTTTCCTGATAAGAGTTCAGCCTTGATTTGTTCTTAGCCCTGCTTATTTGTCTTTTTTGGCAGTCCATCCGGTCTGTAAATGCATTGATTTTGAACTCTCATGGCAACCTTCATAGAATCATAGAATCCTAGAGTTGGAAGAGACCTCCTGGGCCATCCAGTCCAACCCCATTCTGCCTCGAAGCAGGAATATTGCATTCAAATCACCCCTGACAGATAGCCATCCAGCCTCTGCTTAAAAGCTTCCAAAGAAGGAGCCTCCACCACATTCTGGGGCAGAGAGTTCCACTGCTGAATGGCTCTCACAGTCAGAAAGTTCTTCCTAATGTTCAGATGGAATATCCTCTCTTGTAGTTGGAAGCCATTGTTCCATTGCGTCCTAGTCTCCAAGGAAGCAGAAAACAAGCTTGCTCCCTCCTCCTCCCTGTGGCTTCCTCTCACATATTTATACATGGCTCTCATATCTCCTCTCAGCCTTCTCTTCTTCAGGCTAAACATGCCCAGCTCCTTAAGCCGCTCCTCATGGGCTTGTTCTCCAGACCCTTGATCATTTTAGTCTCCCTCCTCTGGACACATTCCAGCTTGTCAATATCTCTCTTGAATTGTGGTGCCCAGAATTGGACACAATATTCCTGGTGAGGTCTAACCAGAGCAGAATAGAGCATGGGGAGCATGACTTCCCTAGATCTAGACACTATGCTCCTATTGATGCAGGCCAAAATCCCATTGGCTTTTTTTGCCGCCGCATCACATTTTTGGGCTCATGTTTAACTTCCTGTCCACAAGGACTCCAAGATCTTTTTCACACGTACTGCTCTCGAGCCAGGCATTATCCCCCATTCTGTATCTTTGCATTTCATTTTTTCTGCCAAGTGGAGTATCTTGCATTTGTCCCCGTTGAACTTCATTTTGTTAGTTTTGACCATTCATCTCTCTAATCTGTCAAGATCCCTTTGAATCCTGCTCCTGTCCTCTGGAGTATTGGCTATCCTCCCAATTTGGTGTCGTCTGCAAACTTGATTCCAGATGTGGTCTAACCAAAGCAGAATAGAGGGGTAGCATTACTTCCTTAGATCTAGACACTATGCTCCTATTGATGCAGGCCAAAATCCCATTGGCTTTTTTTGCCGCCACATCACATTGTTGGCTCATGTTTAACTTGTTGTCCACGAGGACTCCAAGATCTTTTTCATACATACTGCTCTCGAGCCAGGCGTCACCCATTCTGTATCTTTGCATTTCATTTTTTCTGCCAAAGTGGAGTATCTTGCATTTGTCACTGTTGAACTTCATTTTGTTAGTTTTGGCCCATCTCTCAAATCTGTCAAGATCGTTTTCTCTCTTCTCCAGCCCTCCATGTTTGCATAGGAGCATGAGCCAGTTTCTGTATTGTATGTTTTGTTTTGTGTTGTAGCGCCCTGGTTGCAGATCCTCAATGTGGACTAGGGTTCTCCGTGCTCCATTGGACAGGCTTTGAATGAGCACATAAAGTCCATACCTTTGCTATTCTTTTGCACTTGGGAGTGTTGGTGAAAGACAGCTGATGAATAACTTTATAATATATACTCGTGATACAACCTTCAATTCCGCCACCAGGTAGTTTTTCTGAATGCGAAATAGTAGACATTGGTCGCCTATTTGACATGACCTAACTTACATACTTACTTAGGTGATCCCTTGTTGTCCGAGTAGGATAATCCTCCAGGGTGGGTCTGTAGGTGACTATGGAGCCGTATTCTTGATCTGCATCTTCTTCTGCAGTGAGGGCATCGGTTTTCAGGTGGAAGGCGGTCCCGGTCGGGGTTGGCTTGACACGCCTTCCTCTTGGCATGTTTCTCTCTTTCACCCTCCATTAGTGCCTCTTCAAATTCTGCAGCACTGCTGGTCACAGCTGACCTCCAACTGGAGCGCAAAGGGTCAGGGCTTCCCAGTTCTCAGTTTTTAAGGTTGGCTTTGAGCCCATCTTTAAATCTCTTTTCCTTCCCACCAACATTCCGTTTTTCATTCTTGAGTTCGGAGTAGAGCAACTGTTTGGGAGACGGTGGTCAGGCATCCGAACAACATGGCCGGTCCAGCGGAGTTGATGGCGGAGGAGCATCGCTTCAATGCTGGCGGTCTTTGCTTCTTCCAGCACGCTGACATTTGTCCGCCTGTCTTCCCAAAAGATTTGCAGGATTTTCCGGAGGCAGCGCTGATGGAATCGTTCCAGGAGTTGCATGTGACATCTGTAGACAGTCCACGTCTCGCAGGCATATAGCAGGGTTGGGAGGACAATAGCTTTATAAACAAGCACCTTGGTCTCCCTACGGATGTCCTGGTCCTCAAACACTCTCTGCTTCATTCGGAAAAAATGCTGCACTTGCAGAGTTCAGGCGGTGTTGTATTTCGGTGTCGATGTTTACTTTGGTGGAGAGGTGGCTGCCAAGGTAGCGGAAACGGTCCACATTTTCTAATGTTACACCATTAAGCTGTATTTCTGGCATTGGAGCGGGATTGGCTGGTGACTGCTGGAAGAGGACTTTGGTTTTCTCAATGTTCAATCACAGGCCGAGCTTCTCGTATGCTTCTGCGAAGGTGTTTTAGAGTGGCTTGTTGGTTTTCTTCTGAATGTGCACAGACGATGTTGTCATCAGCATACTGGAGTTCTGCAACAGATGTTGTTGTAACCTTGGTTTTGGCTTTCAGTCTGCTGAGGTTGAACAGCTTGCCATCTGTCCGATGGATGATTTCCACTCCGGTGGGAAGCTTCCCATCAACAAGATGAAGTATCATAGCGATGAAGATGGAGAATAAAGTTGGGGCAATAACACATCCCTGTTTGACACCTGATTCCACCTTAAATGGGTCACTTTGGGAGCCATTGCTGTCCAAGACGGTTGCCATCATGTCATCATGGAGGAGCCGCAGGATGTTCACAAATTGGTCAGGGCACCCAATTTTTTGGAGAATGGTTCAGAGAGCACTGTGATGCACTGTGTCGAATGCCTTTGCAAGGTCAATGAATGCCGTGTATCGTGGTTGACTTTGTTCCCTGCATTTTTCTTGGACATGACCATTCCTCACCTAAAAGAGAAACATAGAATCATAGAATCAAAGAGTTGGAAGAGACCTCATGGGCCATCCAGTCCAACCCCCTGCCAAGAAGCAGGAATATTGCATTCAAATCACCCCTGACAGATGGCCATCCAGCCTCTGCTTAAAAGCTTCCAAAGAAGGAGCCTCCACCACACTCCGGGGCAGAGAGTTCCACTGCTGAACGGCTCTCACAGTCAGGAAGTTCTTCCTCATGTTCAGATGGAATCTCCTCTCTTGTAGTTTGAAGTCATTGTTCCTTTGCGTCCTAGTCTCCAAGGAAGCAGAAAACAAGCTTGCTCCCTCCTCCCTGTGGCTTCCTCTCACATATTTATACATGGCTATCATATCTCCTCTCAGCCTTCTCTTCTTCAGGCTAAACATGCTTCAAACATGTGGAGCTTGGCTGCAACTGAAACTTGGCATCTTAGCCTTTTTATATCTTGCAGTCTCTTCTTGTGGAATTCAAAAGAGCCTCATGTAGAGGTAAAGTGTTCCCTGGGTTTTACCTAATCATTGCTGTCATTGAAAACCACCTCCAAGGACAGCTTTCTCTTGCAGCACAAATATGGTTTCAAACCGGTGCTGTTCCTCATTGGAAAAGCCTGTCAGAAGTGTGTGAAGGCATCATTGCAAAGAGTTCGCACCTGCATTTCTCCCTGCATTAAAATAGGCCAGGTTTTCCTTCTATAAAGTGTTTTCTGCTGGTGATTCCAAGGTCTTGGTGCTCATCTTTATGCTTACCAGAAAGGGTCTCCCATGTATCTTTTGCAGTTTCCTAGAAATAGGAATTGTGGGAGTTGAAGTCCAAAACACCTGGAAGAGGACCAAAGTTTGCCCATGCCTGTAATACGGGATACTCAAGCTGTTTTCATCCTCAAATAGTGTTGACACTTTAGAACTGGAAATGGTTTCCTGGTGCAGTGCTGATTTTTCTCTCTGCCCTCCTCTCAATGAAAAGGCCCTCTGAGGCCGATGGCATCATCTCAGCCAAAGCCAATAATAACTGGAGGCGGGACGGATGCTGCCTCTGGGTTTGTGCCTTTGTTGCAGAAATATTGCTTAACTGAGGACTGTTTCAATCAAGACGCTGTGTGTCATGCCAAGGTGGGTTTGTAGCAGCGATTCTGCATTGAGGGACAAGGACGGCACGACCTGTGGTTGCGGCTTTTCCAAAAGTTTGCAAGGAGGAGGATGCAGAACTTTGAGAGATGTATGAAAAATCTGTGACTTGAAAGGAATCGAAGGCACACTGCAAGAATATGTCCTGCACCCCTTGTAAGTTGTTACGTGCAAACAACAACAACAAAAATAATAATAATAATATATTTATTTATTCGTCGTGTCAGGGCAACCAGTCAATTATATTACATTTCTAACAGAACAAAGTAAACAAACAGATAAAATACAAAATTTGTGAGTTTAGTAGTTGATTAAATGTCCTTTGACCAGTATCTGGCCACTTGGAGTGCTTCTGGTGTTGCTGCAAGAAGGTCCTCCATTGTGCATGTGGCAGGGCTCAGGGTGCATTGCAGCAGGTGGTCAGTGGTTTGCACTTCTCCACACTCGCATGTCGAGGATTCCACTTTGTAGCCCCATTTCTGAAGGTTGGCTCTGCATCTCATGGTGCCAGAGCGCAGTCTGTTCAGCGCCTTCCAAGTCGCCCAGTCTTCTGTGTGCCCAGGGGGGAGTCTCTCATTTGGTATCAGCCATTGATTGGGGTTCTGGGTTTGAGCCTGCCACTTTTGGACTCTCGCTTGCTGAGGTGTTCCAGCGAGTGTCTCTGTAGATCTTAGAAAACTATTTCTTGATTTAAGTCGTTGACGTGCTGGCTGATACCCAAACAGGGGATGAGCTGGAGATGTCTCTGCCTTGGTCCTTTCACTATTGGCTGCTACTTCCCGGCGGATGTCAGGTGGTGCAATACCGGCTAAGCAGTGTAATTTCTCCAGTGGCGTAGGGCACAGGTACCCCATGATAATGCGGCAGGTCTCATTAAGAGCCACATCCACTGTTTTAGTGTGGTGAGATGTGTTCCACACCGGGCATGCGTACTCAGCAGCAGAGTAGCACAGCGCAAGGGCAGATGTCTTCACTGTATCTGGTTGTGATCCCCAGGTTGTGCCAGTCAGTTTCGTATGATATTGTTTCTAGCACCCACTTTTTGCTTGATGTTCAGGCATAACAATAATAATAACAACAACTGAAATCGAGTCACTTACCAACACAGTCAGAATCTTCAGTACTGACAACAGTATGGAGTTTGGCCTAGACAAATGTGTCACAGTGGCATTAAAGAAAGGGAAAATTACACACAGAGAGGGCATAGAGATGCCAAACTGACAAACCATAAAGTGCAATCCTCCTGAAGCCTATAAATACCTGGGCATACTAGGGTTGGACAATATCAAGCATGGGCAAGTGAAAAATGTGGTTAGCAAAGAATATGTACAAAGAGTCAGAAAAGTTTTGAAGAGCAAATTAAATGGTGGAAATACGATCAAGGCTCTCAACCCCTGGGCCATCCCCATCATTAGAGACACGGCTGGGATTGTGAACTGGACACAAGCAGAGCTGGATGATCTGGACAGAAAAACAAGACAACTGATGACAATCCACTACACATTACACCTGCGTAGTGATGTCGACAGATTTGACCTGCCCAGAAAATCAGGAGGCAGAGAGAAGAGGGCTTCTGCAAGGGAAAAAAACGGTAGAAGAAGAGAAACACACTGGCAGATGATGTGAAAGGCAGTCAAGAACCAACATTGAGGGAAGTCAAGAGTAGAAAACTGCTTCAAGTGCAAAAGACAAAGAGGAAATACCATAAAAACAATCCAGAGTAGAAGAGAAAACTGATGAAAGAAGGCTCTCCATGGACAGTTCCTGGGAAAAATTGAGAGCCAAATTGACAAAGAAAAAACATGGCTGTGGTCACAAATGGAGCTCTGACAAAGGAGACAAAGGAGGGCCTGATTCTGACAGCCCAAGAACAAGACATTCGAACCAAGGCCATCCATGCCAGAATTGAAAAGTTGACGACAAATCCTAAATGTAGATTCTGCAAGGAAGCAGATGAAACAATAGATCCCATCCTCAGCTGCTGCAAGAAGATCACGCTGACAGACTACAAGCAGAGGCACAACACCGTTGCTCAGATGATTCATTGGAACTTGTGCCACAAACACCATCTGCCTGCGACAAAGAACGGGTGGGATCACAAGCCGGAAAGAGTTACAGAGAATGAACACGCCAAACTCCTCTCGGACTTCCAGATTCAGACAGACAGTTTTGGAGCAAAATACTCCTGACCTCACAATTGTGTTAAAAAACAAAGGATGGATCGTTGATGTCGCAATCCCAGGCGACAGCAGGATTGCAGAGAAACAACTGGAAAAGCTGACATGATATGATGATTTAAAAATCGAACTGCAAAGACTCTGGCACAAACCAGTAAAGGTGGTCCCAGTGGCAATCAGCACACTGGGTGCAGTGCCTCAAGACCTTGGCCTGCACTTAAACCCAATTGGCGCTGACAAAATGACCACCTGCCAGCTGCAAAAGGCCACCTTACTGGGATCTGCATGCATTATTCGCCGATACATCACACAGTCCTAGACACTTGGGAAGTTTCCGACGTGTAATCCAGTACAACAGCCAGCAGAGTGGTCTTGTTTGCTGTGGACTCATCTTGTTGTGTTTCAAATAATAATAATAATAATAATAATAATAGTAATAATAATAATAATAATGTATATTTATACTCTGCTTTTTCTCTCTACAAGGAGACTAAAAGATTGTGGGAGTCAAAATGACCTTCATCATTTCCCTTGTTGTATTGGAGAAAGCACATAGTAAGAGAATGGGAAAAAAGCATTCATCGTTCTGTCTTTGAACAGTTCTGAGAATTAATAATCTTAGGTTTCCAACTGAGCGTGTCAGAACTTGTTCCGGCAAGGAAGAAAAACTCTTCTCACTCAATAGACATTATCAATCACCATCTTTTTTTGGACGATATTTGAGCTCCCTGTTGTAAAAAGGACACAATGATCACAAACACATAATCTTGTCATATGATGCAACAGCTATAAAATTGGTTATATCCCCCTCTTTAATATAATCAGTATTTTTTATATGTTGGTAATAAGTTGTCACTATAACAGCTGGCATCAAGAATATTTCATTTATTTTTGTTCTTTTATTCTGCCCAAATGAATGTTGCTGAGAAGATGACATTAGCACAGTGTTCCATCAGACAGCCCAATTAGAAATAACTACATCCAGGGAAAGGCTTTCTTAAGAGCAGGATTGTAAATAGGATGGAATATTTTTTATGGTGTTGCTCATATAAAGCAGATAGATAGTTCACTCTTATGCCAGAAATGTTTCTAGTCGTCTACGGTTTCCCTGGTTTTGAAGGTAGCCAACAATTATCATGAGTTATATAGTCTTTATAGTCACTTCTTCTCCCTAATTCATCTAAAACACAGGCATGTGCTTTTCACCTTAAGAACAGACAAGCATCCCGAGCTCTGAGGATTATTACCTGGGAAGGAATCCCACAGGAGCATTGCAGCGCACCCAAATACCTGGGAGTCACTCTGGACCGTGCTCTGACCTACAAGAAGCACTGCCTGAACAGTAGGTGCTAGAAACAATATCATACGAGAGCTGACTGGCACAACCTGGGGATCACAACCAGACACAGTGAAGACATCTGCCCTTGCGCTATGCTACTCTGCTGCTGAGTATGCATGCCCAGTGTGGAACACATCTCACCACGCTAAAACAGTGGATGTGGCTCTTAATGAAACATGCCGCATTATCACGGGGTGTCTGCACCCTACACCACTGGAGAAATTACACTGTCTAGCCGGTATTGTACAACCTGACATCCGCTGGAAAGTAGCAGCCAATAGTGAAAGGACCAAGGCAGTGACATCTCCAGCTCATCCCCTGTTTGGGTATCATCCAGCACGTCAATGACTTAAATCAAGAAATAGTTTTCTAAGATCTACAGAGACACTGGCTGGAACACCCCAGCAAGCGAGAGTCCAAAAGTGGCAGGCTCAAACCCAGAACCTCAACCAATGGCTGATACCAAATGAGAGACTCCCCCCTGGGCACACAGAAGACAGGGCGACTTGGAAGGCGCTGAACAGACTGCGCTCTGGCACCACGAGATGCAGAGCCAACCTAAAGAAATGGGGCCACAAAGTGGAATCCACGGCATGCGAGTGTGGAGAAGAGAAAACCACTGACCACCTGCTGCAATGCAACCTGAGCCCTGCCACATGCACAAGGGAGGACCTTCTTGCAGCAACACCAGAAGCACTCCAAGTGGCCAGATACTGGTCAAAGGACATTTAATCAACTACCAAGCTTGCAAACTTCGTGTTTTGTCTGTTTGTCTGTCTGTCTGCTTGTTTGTTTGTTTGCTTTGTTAAAAATGTAATACAAATGTCTGGTTGCTCCTGACATGATAAATAAATAAATAAATAACCTTTATAGTCATGAGTTATATAGCCTTTATAGTCACCTATGGATGTGAGAACTGGACCTTAGGGAAGGCTGAGTGAAGGAAGATCGATGCTTTTGAACTGTGGTGTTGGAGGAAAGTTCTGAGAGTACCGTGGATTGCGAGAAGATCCAACCAGTCCATCCTCCAGGAAATAAAGCCCGACTGCTCAGTGGAGGGAAGGAGAGTAGAGACAAAGATGAAGTCCTTTGGCCACATAAAGAGAAGACAGGAAAGCCTAGAGAAGACAATGATGCTGGGGAAAATTGAAGGAAAAAGGAAGAGGGGCCGACCAAGGGCAAGGTGGGTGGGTGGCATCCTTGAACTGACTGGCTTGACCTTGAAGGAGCTGGGGGTGGTGACGACCAACAGGGAGCTCTGGCGTGGACTGGTTCATGAGGTCACAAAGAGTCAGAAACAACTGAACAAATGAACAACAACAACATCTTAAATTACAGTTTTATATAAATACTCAAGAACATTTAACCTACTGAAGATTATCAGTAGCAGCTGCATTTCCCATCCTTGGCTTATACTTGAGTCAATACGTTTTTTCCAATTTCTTGTGGTAAAATTAGGTGTCTCAGCTTATATTCGAGTCGGCCTATACTCGAGTATATACAGCAGGGGTCCTCAAACTTTTTAAACTGGGCCAGGTCACAGTCCCTCAAACTGTTGGAGGGCCAGATTATAATTAGAAAAAAAAAACATGAATGAATTCCTATGCACACTGCACATATCTTATTTGTAGTGCAATAAACACTTTAAAACAATGCAATAATTAAAACTTATTAGTATTTTAATGGGAAGTGTGGACCTGCTTTTGGCTGATGAGATAGGGCTGTTGTTGTTATTGTTGTATGCTTTCAAGTTGTTTCAGACTTATATTGACCCTGAGCGAGGGCCGGGTAAATGACCATGGAGGGCCGTATCCAGCCCTCGGGCCTTAGTTTGAGGACCCCTGATATACAGTATATATATTTATTATTATTATTATTTATTTACAGTATTTATTTGAGTAATAAATACTGTAAATAAATAGTAATGTTGTTGTTGTTGTTCATTCGTTCGGTCGTCTCCGACTCTTCGTGACCTCATGGACCAGCCCACGCCAGAGCTCCCTGTCGGCCGTTACCACCCCCAGCTCCCTCAAGGTCAGTCCAGTCACTTCAAGGATGCCATCCATCCATCTTGCCCTTGGTCGGCCCCTCTTCCTTTTGCCTTCCACTTTCCCCGGCATAATTGTCTTCTCTGGGCTTTCCTGTCTCCTCATGATGTGGCCAAAGAACTTCAACTTTGTCTCTAGTATCTTTCCCTCCAGTGAGCAGTCGGGCTTTATTTCCTGGAGGATGGACTGGTTGGATCTTCTCGCAGTCCAAGGCACTCTCAGCACTTTCCTCCAACACCACAGTTCAAAAGCATCGATCTTCCTTCGCTCAGCCTTCCCGAGGGTCCAGCTCTCACATCCGTAGGTGACTACAGGGAAGACCATGGCTTTGACTAGGCAGATCTTTGTTGCCAGTCTGATGTCTCTACTCTTCACTATTTTATCGAGACTGGACATTGCTCTCCTCCCAAGAAGTAAGCGTCTTCTGATTTCCTGGCTACAGTCTGCATCTGCAGTAATCTTTGCCCCTAGAAATACAAAGTCTGTCACGGCCTCCACGGTTTCTCCTTCTATTTTCCAGTTGTCAATAATTCTTGTTGCCATAATCTTGGTTTTTTTGATGTTTAGCTGCAACCCGGCTTTTGCGCTTTCTTCTTTCACCTTGATTAGAAGGCTCCTCAGCTCCTCCTCGCTTTCGGCCATCAGAGTGGTGTCATCTGCATATCTGAGGTTGTTAATGTTTCTTCCAGCAATTTTCACCCCAGACTTGCATTCATCAAGCCCCGCACATCGCATGATGTGTTCTGCATACAAGTTAAAAAGGTTGGGTGAGAGGATGCAGCCTTGCCGTACGCCTTTCCCAATCTTGAACCCGTCTCCTGTTCCGTGGTCAGTTCTGACTGTGGCTCCTTGGTCCTTGTACAGATTCCTCAGGAGAGAGGGAAGGGGGCTTGGGATGCCCATCCCACCAAGAACTTGCCACAATTTATTATGATCCACACAGTCAAAGGCTTTAGAATAGTCAATGAAGCAGAAGTAGATGTTTTTCTGAAACTCCCTGCCTTTCTCCATTATCCAGCGGATATTGGCAATCTGGTCTCTCGTTCCTCTGCCTTTTCTAAACCCAGCTTGAACATCTGGCAACTCTCGCTCCATGTATTGCTGGAGTCTTCCTTGAAGGATCTTATTTATTTGAGTCTCACACTTAGGGGGACTCAAAGCGGTTTACACATAACTGACAAACTTCAGTGCCATACATTGGACATTGACGCGATGCCAAACCATAACAACCACAATAATAAAACGACAATTAAACATAAATCATAATTAGACAGTACATAATATATATAGATAGGTCATTTTGCATTATTCAAATATGTTTCCCAATTTCCTATATAACGTCTAGTTTTTGGGTAAATTTTATGAGTGTTATTTTATCAATAATATCCCAGCATTTTCATCTCAAAACAGTACACAAGAAAGAAAAAGAATTCAAAAATGAATTGTGGAATAAAATTGATTATGTGTGAATCACTCTTGTTCAGGCGGCAAAGAAAATGTTGAAAAGTGACGCCAATAACTCTATAGCTGATAGCAATCACTGCAATACAATAACTTATTATGGGGACTGTAAATCAATGAGTTGGGCTTGTGCGGTTATCTTTTAAAATCTATTTTAAAGATTTTTTTCACTGAATCCCTATGAAGCTTTTGTAGAGCGGTTTGGGAATCGCTCCTCTGTGGCTTTCTTGCATCCGAAATCCTTCATTTCAGTCACTTTTACTATTATCTGTGGTTTGGTGCATCCACACAATGTCTCCTCTGTGGGTATGGGGGGTCATACTGTATTATCGGCTCTCGTTAGTGAAAAAAGAGAACCACTAGTTGTCGTTTATGAGTAACATACAATGAATCAGCTTGTTGAACGATGAGAAATATTGCTTCTGACTGTTTCAATATGTCTAGTCTCGTTCTGCAGTATAAACAAACCGACATGACAGTCATCAGAACTGACAGACCACAGTAATCACAGTCTGTCCCTGTCTTTTGATGCCAAATTCTTGCTTCACGTTTGCGACTGGCAGTGAGCGATGGGTGCTTTTAGTTCCAGGTACCTGGAAGGCACCAAATCTGCAAATGCCTGGTTTAGGATGAAATCTTGTTCACGTTCATGTGGTTTATTCCAGGATGCTTATTTACTTGGGATGAAGATACAGGATGTTCCCGAGTTACAGACATTTGACTTACAAATGATTCCTAGTTAAGAACAGTTTTGAGTCCCCCACTGGGGTGAGAAGGGCGGGGTATAAATGTAGAATAATAATAATAATAATAATAATAATAATAATAAAGAACAGGGCTGAAACAAAAGGAAGTGAGAGGAATCTGCCCCTTGGATGGAAGAGAAAGCCACTCCTGAAAGAGTCATTATCAGGAGGGAACTAAAGCTTTATCCCCAATCCTTGTTTTCACAACAAGCCAAAATTTCCAAAATCCCAATTCTTACAGGGACGAAAAGGAAGGTGAAACCTTCTGAACAAAGGCACGGACAGTAAAGGACATGCCACAAGGGTGTTAACGGATGAGAACTGAATATGACGACATAGTTTTACATTTTTTATTGTTCACTGTTTTGATATTTTTAGATATATTATATTGTGATGTTTTATTTTATTGATGTATGTATTTTATATATGGCATTGAATTGTGCTGATTGTTCGCTGCCCTGAGTCGCCTTTGGGCTGCTACGGGCAGGGTAAAAATGATATTAATTAATTAATTAACCTTTCCCTATGCAGTCTATTTTAAGTGACTGGATTGACCTTGAAGGAGCTGGGGGTGGTGACAGCCGACAGGGAGCTCTGGTGTGGGCTGGTCCATGAGGTCATGAAGAGTCGGAGACGACTGAACGAATGAACAACATGCAGTCTATAGATCAGGGGTCCTCGAACTTTTTAAACAGAGGGCCAGATCACAGTCCCTCAAACTGTTGGAGAGCCGGATTATAATTTGAAATTTTTTTTTAAAGAATTCCTATGCACACTGCACATATCTTATTTGTAATGCAAAAACACTTAAAAACAATACCATAATTAAAATGAAGAACATTTTTAACAAATATATGAACTTATTAGTATTTCAATGGGAAGTGTGGGCCTGCTTTTGGGTGATGAAATAGGATTGTTGTTGTTGTTGTGTGTTTTCAAGTAATTTCAGACTTAGGTTGACCCTGCGTGAGGGTCGGGTAAATGACCTTGGAGGGCTGTATCCGGTCCTCGGGCCTTAGTTTGAGGACCCCTGCTATAGATAGATAGAGAGAGAGAGAGAGAGAGAGATACATGGCTGGAGTTCCACTTAAATAATGTCCCTGTTCCATTGTTGTGTATCGTGTATTCTTGCTGCAATTATCATATATTGTAATAACTTGAATTTTGAGGGTTTTGTTTGTTTGTTTGGACGTCCTAATAGAAAAAAAGGTTGGGCCTAGCTGTATTCTGGTTTTAAAAATCTCTTACAAAACTATTATTTTGCTTTGTCGCATGTCCAACACATACGATAAAAAGTACCTTGACATGTTTCACGTTTTCAGTATACATTTATAGTGTTCTTCTACATCCTCACCAGTTTGGCTGGAATCAGGTACCATCTGTACATCATTTTGCAGAAATTCTCTTTCAGGTCAAACTTTTAATTCTTTTGACCACATTAAATTGTTTTTAAATTGTGTTCGATTTTAGCCTGTTCTTGTAAGCCGCTCCGAGCCCCAGGGGAATGGTGGCATGTAAGTTCAAATAATAAATAAATACATTATGCCTCTTGAAGGTTGACCTTATTTAAAATAATAAAATCACGTAATTACAGAATTCGGAGGGACCCCCAAAGGCCATCTAGTCCAAACCTAGTCTGCCAGGTAGGAAGACAGAATTAAAGCACTTTAGAAATATGTCCATCTCTTTTAATTGTCTTCCAAAGATGAGAACGCCACTGTTCTATATTTGAATGATAAAAACAATTTTTCTAATATTCAGGTTAAATCTCTTTTCTTGTGATTTGAATATATTTGGTCCTTATTTTAGTTTTGCAGCAGAAGCAAACAAACAAACTTGCTCTGTGACTTTCGATGAGACATTTAAACAATCATTTGACCTTTGAAATCACTTTCTCATGACATTTTTCTTTTTTTGTCTTCTAGTTAGTCGCATGGTGGAAAATAGAAGCAAAACTGTGCACGGAGGATGCCTGGCAGTAAGTGTGCCAAACTATTATTATTATTATTATTATTATTATTATTATTATTCGTATGATGTTATTGTGTGTGAGTGCAGTTGGGAAGTATAATTCATTTGCATTGAAGAGTTCTCAGTTCCAGTCTTTGGAAATAATTACTTATTAAATCAATGTATAGTTCATAATGGCTGCAGACTTATATTTCTTTCATTTTTGAAGATTCCTCAGGTTTTTTGTTTCTTGGCTGGTATTTCCTTTTTGCTGCCTCTCTTTTGCTCATTTTCATCTGCATCCTGTTTGGGAGCGAATGAGAAATATAACAGCATGGAATTGAATACAGATGGCACATGAAAAATATATGGAAGTATGCAAGATGAATGCACTGATGAAACAAATCTCAGAAAATAGTTGAATGGCATTTGGTGATGGATTGTGTAAATGTTGTGCCTCTCTTGCTTTCTATAGTTCAATTATACTCAGAAATACCTTTCATATGGAGTTGATAAGCTGTTCCATACGCACATTCATTCTGTGTCGCTCTGTTCCGCAATAATCCCTGCAGTTTGCTTCAAGGCTTATCTTCACAATGCAGATCTGAATGTGCCATGAATTTAGAATACATTTTGAAAGCTTAACCTTCGCAATTTGCAAAATATGAACGAGAGCCTTGTTGAGCTAACTAGAAGACACAACTAATCTTATACTAGCTTTGGAATGGCTTCTTAAGGCAAAAATCATTCAAGAGAAACAAGTGACATTGTTGTAGTCGCAGTTATGTAAGTCTGGGTCTTTTATGTGTCATGCTGCAGTTTTTAGAGGAAATTTATTTTCTCTCCCAGCAGCTGATCTATCTTTATATTGTCCTATCGCGGTTGCATCTGAGCATTAAATAGCTCTAGAGGCCAATGGTTAATCCTTTCTATCTTTACACTGCCCTCTTGTGGTCGCACCTGAGCACTGCATACATACATACCTAGAGACCAATGGCTAATCCTTTCTATCTGTACGCTGCCCTCTTGTGGTTGCACCTGAGCACTGCATACATACATACCTAGAGACCAATGGCTAATCCTTTCTATCTATACACTGCCCTCTTGTGGTCGCACCTGAGCACTGCATACATACATACCTAGAGGCCAATGGCTAATCCTTTCTATCTTTACACTGCCCTCTTGTGGTCGCACCTGAGCACTGCATACATACATACCTAGAGGCCAATGGCTAATCCTTTCTATCTGTATACTGCCCTCTTGTGATTACATTTGAGCACTGCATCCATGTATACTAAGAGGCAAGTAGCTAATCCTTTCTATCTATGCACTGCCCTCTTGTGGCTGTATCTTAGCACTGCACACATATATATCAAGAGGCCAATAGCTAATCCTTTCTATCTATACACTGCCCTCGCGGTTGCACCTGAGCAGTGCATACATAGAATCAAAGGGTTGGAAGAGACCTCCTGGGCCTTCATCCAGTCCAACCCCATTCTTCCAAGAAGCAGGAATATTGCATTCAAATCACCCCTGACAGATGGCCATCCAGCCTCTGTTTAAAAGCTTCCAAAGAAGGAGCCTCCACCACACTCCAGGGCAGAGAGTTCCACTGCTGAATGGCTCTCACAGTCAGGAAGTTCTTCCTCGTGTTCAGATGGAATCTCCTCTCTTGTAGTTTGAAGCCATTGTTCCGCGTCCTAGTCTCCAAGGAAGCAGAAAACAAGCTTGCTCCCTCCTCCTCCCTGTGGCTTCCTCTCACATATTTATACATGGCTATCATATCTCCTCTCAGCCTTCTCTTCTTCAGGCTAAATATGCCCAGCTCCTTAAGCCGCTCCTCATAGGGCTTGTTCTCCAGACCCTTGATCATTTTAGTCGCCCTCCTCTGGACACATTCCAGCTTGTCAATATCTCTCTTGAATTGTGGTGCCCAGAACTGGACACAATATTCCAGGTGTGGTCTAACCAAAGCAGAATAGAGCATGGGGAGCATGACTTCCCTGGACCTAGACACTAGGCTCCTATTGATGCAGGCCAAAATCCCATTGGCTTTTAATACTCTTGATGGTTCATAGGGGAGAACAGGTAAACTGGAATATTCAGCCAGAAAGCTCTGGAATATCACTAAATTCCACAACCCACTATTCCGAAAAGCATTCCTATGACAGTTTAAGTGGAATCATAGTGCATAACGAATAACAAAAAAGAGAGAAAAGGGGAGAAATAAACCCTCTAATAGTACCTAGAAAATTCAGCACTTTTTGATAATTTTGTCCAAACTTACCTGGCTGTTTCATTTTAGTGTTGTTACTTTTGAATAAAAAGTTTGCTGAAACTTGTGGACCCACTCTTCTTGTTTTGTGGCATAGGGACCACAAAATATTATTCTGAAATCTTGCTTAGGAACACATCCTCTTCACGAGCTGTCTGGACGCACAGAGAGCGTTCCTTGTTAGAGCTAAAAGTGCCCAAATCCAGGGCTGGAGACATTTCCAGCAGGAAGCACCTGTCCTTTCTTTGCAAGCTACTCGGGAGACAGCTCTCAACTTGCAGGCAAGGTTATTTCTTCTTAGCCAACCCTTATCTAAGCATCTCTAGATTCCTTTCTATCCATATTGGCTTCTCTAGCTGCGTGTTTCATTATCAAATGGGCAGACCAGGTTACCTGCTTGTCAGGTGCAATGGCCCCAGCCGCGTGACTTGGCCTTGCAAAGGGAACTAGATACCTGGGGCTGGCGCCGGTTGGAATCAACCTCGCGGAGGGCTTTCCGTTGCCTGCCCAGGGATCAGGCCTCACTCCATTTGGGAAGGAAGGAAGGAAGGAAGGAAGGAAGAAAGGAAGAAAGAAAGAAAGAAGGGCAGGTGCAGGTGCAGAAAGGTGGAATCCCAGGAGCCGGGAGGAGCAAGATGAAGGCCTATGTAGCACTTCCAGTCACTGAGCACGAAAAATCCTACGACTACAACCCCGCATGGGAGCCGGGCCCTTGTGTTTATCTGGGTAGGTCTTCAGTCCTCATCCCCCTCCTCCTCTTCCTCCTTCTCTTCCTTGTCTGTCTCTTCTTCTTCCTCCTCCTTTCCTTTTCCTTCTCCTTTCCTCCTCTTCTCATCTCTTCCCTTCTGTTTTTTTTCTCTTCTTTCTCCTCCTTTTCAATCTCCTTCTTCCTCCTCCTTTCTTTTTCCTTCTCCTTTCCTCCTCTTTCTCCTTCTTTTCTTTTCACTTTCTTCCTCTTCTCGTCTTTTCCCCTCTCATCTGTTCCTCCTCCTCCTCCTCCTCCTCCTCCTCCTCCTCCTCCTCCTCCTCCTCCTTTTGTTCCTCCTTCTTTTCCTTCTCTTCTTCCTTGTGCTTTTCCTCCTCTGTCTCTTTCTCTTCTTCTTTCCCCTCTTCTTCTTCCTCCTCCTTTTCCTTCTCCTTCTTTCCTCTTCCTCCTTTGTTCTTCTCCTTTTCCTCCCGCTTTTCCTTCTTCTTTTCCTCCTCCTCTTCTTCCCTCTTTTCCTTTTCATTTTCTTCCTCATCCTCCACCATCTCCCTCCCTCTCTTCCTTGTCCCTTTCCCCCTCCATCCTCCATCTTCTTTTCCTCCTTTCTAAAGTACTTACAAAACTAAAGTTCTGGTGGTGAAAATTTCAGAACTCTAACAAAACTTCCAAAATTTAATTATTATTTCATTATTTTCCTCCTCCTTTTCATCTTTTACTTTTCCCTTTCTTCTTCCTCCTCCTCTTCCTTCTCCTCCTTATCTTTCCCCCTCCATCTTTTTCTATTCTTCTTTCTCCTTTTCTTCTTCCTTTTGCCTATCCTTCTCCTCTTCCCTCTCCTTTCCTTCTCCTTCCTTTTTCCTCTTTTCCTCCTCCTATTTATTTATATCCCTTTTATCTCTTGAATGAGATGCAAAGCAGCTCACATGAAAAAGCAAACCCCACAACATATAAATATTAAAATATAATTTAGTATACAAATCAATTGGAATCCCTTTCAACACTTACAAACTAATTGCATTCCTTTCAGCATCCCTCTGATCTTCCTCCCTGTTGTCATATCACTTTTTCTGTAAAATAACTGTATGCAGTGCACAAAACTCTTCTCTTTTGTTTATAGAGTTATACATTTTTAATAGAAACCCCTGATCTAGTGCATTATTCCTTATTTGAAAGCATAAAGGTACCTTGTAATTTTTGCTACCACGAGTCTCCTTTTCAAAACATTCACATGGAAAGATTGTGTGGTTCGTCTTATGGCAGATGTAGTTTCAAGCCTTGTCTTGTTTGTTTCCTTATCTATGTCTCCCCAGACACTTACTCTCCAGGTAGATCTGCGTTGTTATTGTGTTTGTGTGCAATGGTTGCTGGCATGTCACTCTCTCGCTATACCTTGATGCCTATGTGTATTTTCTTGGTTTGAGCAGCTGTTTGGAGAAATCTGCTTGTGTGCTTTGTGATGAAATCTTGGATCTTTCTCCATGGGGAAGGAAGCTAGTTTTACTTCATAATCTAAAGTTCACAATATGTAGAATTTGGCAAAGTCGTCACAAATAAAGGACAAATTTACCGTTTAAGGTTGAATTTTCTAAAATTATTTTACGGGCTTTTAAAAATACATCAATTTTTGAGAATTGGTTATAACAGAAATAGAAAATATCATGGATATAAAAATTAGGAGGAATCCAGTAGAAATATTACTTTTAATTAAAAAAAAGAGGATGGGAAAGATAAGAAGGATTTTTTTTTAAATAGACATGCTATTAACAGCAGCTAGGCTATTAATTGCAAAATATTGGAAAGGGGCAATGAAAATACAGATTAACGAATGGTATAAAGAAATCTGGAAAATGGCACTGAACGATATGCTAACATCCAACTTAAAAGTAAAGAAGGGATTATGTAAAAAAAATGACTTTGAAAGTATCTGGAGAAAATTTCTAGAAAAATTATTGGGAAAAGAAGATGGGAATTTACCTCCAAATGAAGAACTGATTTTTTTGGTGGCACTTTAAGAAAAGAGATGGCTCTGGAGAAGGGGAGCACAGGGGTGAATGTAAATAAAAGAGAAGGAAATGTATAGTATACGTCTATATAATTGTATTTTCTCTTCTCAAATAAAAATCTAAAAAAAAAACGTTGTGGTGACCTGCAACCATTAAAAACAAACAAACATCAAAACAGCTTGATAAAACCATGAAACTATTAGGATTTATTATTAAGAAAACTTCTCTCCAACCTTATAAAAGGTTAGCCTAGCAGAACACAAGCAGATCAATGTCATCTGTATGCAGATGACATCCAAATCTATCCCTCCTTTCCACCTGCTGCTAAGGAGGCTGTTCAAGTCCTGGACCAGTGCTTGGCAGGTATGATGGTCTGGATGAGGACAAACAAATTGAAACTGAATCCAGACTAGACAGAGGTCCTCCTAGTCGGTCGAAAGGCCAAACAGGGCATAGGGTTACAGCCTGTGTTGGACAGGGTTGCACTCCCCCTGAAGACGCAGGTTCGCTGCTTGGGTGTAATTCTGGATTCATAGCTAAACTTGGAAGCCCAGGTTTCGACGGTGGCCAGGGAAGCATTCAGACATTTAAAACTTATGTGCCATCTGCACCCGCAAACTTGGCCACGGTTGTCCACACTCTTGTTACATCTCTAATAGACTACTGCAGTGCACTCTACATGAGGTTTCCCTTGAAGATTGTCCAGAAGCTCCAAGTAGTCCAATGAGCGGCAGCCAGTTTCCTCACTGGAGCAGCGTACAGGGAGCATACAACCCCCTGTTACACCAGCCCCACTGGCTGCCAGTCTGCTACCAGCCCCAATTCAAAGTGCTGGCTTTAGCCTATAAAGCCCTAAATGGTTCTGGTCTAACTTACCTGTCCAAGCATATCTCCCTGTATGAGCCAACGAGAGCTTCTGGAGATGGCCCTGTTCTCGGTTCCACTCCCTTTGCAGGTGCAACTGGTGGGGACAAGAGACAGGGCCTTCTCCATGGTGGCCCCTTGGCTGTAGAACTCCTTCCCCAGTGACATTAGACTGGGTCCATCCCTCCTGGCTCTGTATGCAGCCATTTGGAGAGTAGGGTAACACGGACTTGACTTTAACTTTAGTCTGAATAATGACTACGGGAAACACCAAATTGGAAATCATGACTCGGCACTTACGTTTTAATCTGTATTGCTGTTTTATATGTTTTTAACTGTTTATATGTTTTAACTGTTTCAGAACGTAATATGGTATGTTTATTATTTTGTGCACAATGCAGCATTGAATTTTAGTCATAGTTTGTAAGCAACTCTGAGTCCCCTTCAGAGTGAGAGGGGCAGGGTATAAATGGAGTAAATAACTAAATAGCCTACTTAATTCACTGTGTGTATATATATAGCCATTATGTGCTTCATGGATTCTGAGATTGCTATTTTTGGAATATTATAATTTGGCTAAATAAATTTGGGACGAATCCAGGAAGACAGTTTTGATTCTACTTCTAGGCAGTGTATAGATAGAAAGGATCAACTTTGAATTGAAATAAATACAGCAGGATCCAATAAGGTGGTTGTACTGACGGAACTACTTCAGCCAGATAAGATAATCATCTTCCCCGTCTCCACAATCAATAGCCAGTTTGGTGTTCGATCAATTTAATGTAGGTATATGTGAAAGTGTAACCTTCAACATTGCAGAAAACTGGGACATTTCTAGCCAAGTAACATTAGAATGTGGTCAAGATAAGGAAAAGTTATGGATGAGGAGGAACACAGAAGCTAGAAGGAGCTGTAACAGTTTGCTTTTGCCTGAGCTGACATGGAAAGAGCAAGATATCCCTCCATTATTTCTCTCCTTCCTATCAGGCTGTTTTTGCTTTTGAATTCAAGTCTGCAGCAGTGAAAATGTGCTGAGGACAAAGGGAGAAAGTGAGAGGAGGAGTTAGGAAAGGATTTGAAAAAGCAGGGCAGCAAACGATCAACTGGGAGCGTCCCAAACTGGGACATTGTCAACGCCTGGTTGGCGAAACTGGGGCCTGGGTTCTGAAACCTCAAACTTTCTGCATGCCAAGGTCATGGACCTGCCGATATCCTTGCAGTGGCTTGCTATTTTTTCTTCTGTATGTGTGTTGATTATATCTGAGGCTGAAAGTAGATACTCAAGAGCGTGTGCTTAAGTATTTATGGTGCGTGGGAGTAGAGTTTCATCCTGTTACTCATTAGGCAATGCATCCCTAAGCATGATCAATGATTTCAAACTGAAAGTGTGCAGTATCTCTGGAGGGAAGGCCCTCATTGTGCCTTGGAATCTTGTTTTTACTATCAAAATTATGGCTGCTGTTAATACATATCAGAAGCACACAAAATTCAATCGTGGTGCCATTTCAAACACGAGATTTCTTTTTTGAAGCAACATCTCCATTTCCCAAGATTGAGTCTCATAGTTGAGGTCTTTATTACTGTTGTTGCTGTTCCTATTGTTATTGTCATTATTCTTGCAGGGGTTTGCTGCTGTTGTGCCGCTTTGCGCCCTCGTTATAAGCGCCTGGTGGATAACATATTCCCCGAAGACCCCAAAGTAAGTGAGGATTTGAAATATGTCCTCATAAGGCTTCCTGGCTTACTTATTGTTCATTGTAGAAGTTCTGGCTTAGCAGTCCCACATTTCTGCATGCATATGTAGTATACAAATTGTAAAACCTTCACACATCAGATGCTTATTGGTTTACTTTTGTTCTAAGTTCAATCACATAAAAATATATAAAAATACTAGCTGTACCTGGCCACGCGTTGCTGTGGTCCAGTCTGGTTAAATGGAAAAGAAAGAAAAGAGAAAGAGCTGGTTTCGAATATATGTAATTTCATAATGCTTGTGGGTATACAATATTTCTCCAGAAAAGGATCACCGCCTTGTTGTGGCGCTGGAGCTTGAGCACCTCAATGATGTCATGAGCGAAACCGTGAAGGACCACCCAAGACGGGACGGTCGTGGCAGAGAGGTCAGACCAAGCGTGATCCCTGGGGAAGGCAATGGCAAACCACCCCAGTATCCTTGCCAAGAAAACTAAATGGACCAGTACAACCAGAGATATGTCGGTATGCCATTGGAAGATGGGACTCCCAGGTCGGAAGATGGCCAAAATGCTACTGGGGAGGAGCAGAGGATAAGTTCAACTAGCCCCAGATGTGATGACGCAGCTAGCTCAAAGCCGAAAGGAAGGCTAGCGGCCGACGGTACCGAAGGTGAACGACAAATCCGATGCTCTAAAGATCAACACACCATAGGAACCTGGAATGTAAGATCTATGAGCCAGGGCAAATTGGATGTTGTTATTGGTGAGATGTCAAGACTAAAGATAGACATTCTGGGGGTCAGCGAACTGAAATGGACTGGAATGGGCCACTTCACATCAGATGACCACCAGATCTACTACTGCGGACAAGAGGAACATCGAAGAAATGGAGTAGCCTTCATAATTAATAAGAAATTCGCTAAAGCGGTGCTTGGGTACAACCCAAAAAATGACAGAATGATCTCAATTCGAGTGCAAGGAAAGCCTTTCAACATCAAAGTGATCCAAATATACGCCCCAACCACAGCTGCTGAAGAAGCAGAAGTAGATCAGTTCTATGAGGATCTGCAGGACCTACTGGATAATACACCAAAAAGAGACATTATTTTCATTACAGGAGACTGGAATGCCAAGATGGGAAGTCAAATGACAACAGGGATCACAGGCAAGCATGGTCTGGGAGAACAAAATGAAGCGGGACGCAGGCTGATAGAATTTTGCCAGGAAAACTCGCTGTGTATAACGAATACTCTCTTCCAACAACCTAAAAGACAGCTTTACACATGGACCTCGCCAGACGGTCAGCACCGAAATCAGATTGACTACATCCTTTGCAGCCAAAGGTGGCGGACATCCATCCAGTCGGTGAAAACCTGGGGCTGACTGTAGCTCAGATCACGAACTTCTTATTGCTCAATTTAGAATAAAACTAAAGAGATCAGGGAAAATACACAGACCGGTTAGATATGATCTCACTAACATTCCTAGCGAATATACAGTGGAAGTGAAGAACAGATTTGAAGGACTAGATTTAGTAAACAGAGTCCCAGAAGAACTATGGACAGAAGTCCGCGACATTGTTCAGGAGGCGGCAACAAAGTACGTCCCAAAGAAAAAGAAAACCAAGAAGGCAAAATGGTTGTCTGCTGAGACACTGGACGTAGCCCAAGAAAGGAGGAAAGCAAAAGGAAACAGGGATAAGGGGAGATATGCCCAGTTAAATGCGCAATTCCAGAGGTTAGCCAGAAGAGATAAGGAACTATTTTTAAATAAGCAATGCATGGAAGTGGAAGAAGACAACAGAATAGGAAGGACAAGAGACCTCTTCCAGAAAATTAGAAACATTGGAGGTAAATTTCAGGCAAAAATTGGTATGATAAGAAACAAAGATGGCAGGGACCTAACAGAAGCTGAAGAGATCAAGAGAAGGTGGTGAGACCATACAGAAGATCTGTATAGGAAGGATAATAATATCAAGGATAGTTTTGACGGTGTGGTGAATGAATTAGAACCAGACATCCTGAGGAGTGAGGTTGAAGGGGCCTTAAGAAGCATTGCTAACAACAAGGCAGCAAGAGACGATGTCATGCATATCAAATATTTACATTACTATTTATAACAGTAGCAAAATAGGACATGTGCAGTGTGCATAGGAATTTGGTCATCTTTTTTTTAAAAAAACTATAGTCCAGCCCTCCAACGGTCTGGGGGACAGTAATCCGGCCCCCAGTTTAAAAAGTTTGAGGACCCCTGATCTATATAATAATAATACTGGTGTATTGTCAAAGGCTTCCATGGCTGGAATCACTGGGTTGTTGTAGGTTTTTCGGGCTATAGGGCCATGTTCTAGAAGCATTCTCTCCTGACGTTTCGCCTGCATCTATGGCAGGCATCCTCAGAGGTTGTGAGGTCACAACCTCTGAGGATGCCTGTCATAGATGCAGGCAAAACGTCAGGAGAGAATGCCTCTAGAACAGGGGTCCTCAAACTTTTTAAACAGAGGGCCAAGTCACAGTCTCTCAAACTATTGGAGGGCCGGATTTTAATTTTAAAAAAGCATGAATGGATTCCTATAGACACTGCACATGTTTTCTTCTGCATTGAAAGAGCATCACAAAGAGTGTCTTCTGCATTGAAAGAGCATCACAAGCTCTCTGAATGGCAATTGGATGAGCTTTCTTTTAGACTCACAATGGCGCACAACCTGTCCAAAAGACAGGAGGGCCACAGGTTGTTCAGGTCTGCCTTAGAGGGAATTCCAGAGCTGCCAATCCCCATGGAGAAGGTTATTTCATTTGATATGCATTGCATGTGTTTAAGTTAATCACAGTGTACAATTTTAAGTTTACAACTCCCATTGAAATCATGTTGTTATCCTCAACTGTATCTTTTTGGGGTCTTTTGCCTGCTTAGGATGGCCTTGTCAAAGCCGACATGGAGAAGCTGACCTTCTATGCGGTCTCTGCTCCGGAGAAACTTGACCGAATTGGTGCCTATTTAGCTGAAAGGCTGAGCCGGGATGTTGTCAGGCACCGCTATGGGTGAGTCCAGAATGCGTCTCTCAGCCATTTCAAATGTTTTAGGCCCATTTTTACACTGGAATGGTATGTGTTACAAGAATTGACCTGTGATGGGAAGCTACTTGCTTTTTTATTTTCCCTTAGAAGCAGATAAGAAGCTTCCGCAGCAGACGGACAGGACTGTGTTTATAGATCGGAAATGTGTGGGTTCTCTTTCCTCCAAAGCTGTCAATGCCCCACGCATCATTAGTGGGCAAAGGCACGCAGGAATAATGTTTTAGGAGACTTGGAAGTGTGCCAGTCAGTCTTGAAAAACAGTGTTTGTAGCTGGGGGTGCCTCTGGATCTGTTGCTAGATTCAACAGCCTGTACAGCAGTTGTGCCCTTTCTTAGAGCTGTAAGCTCTAAGAAAGGGGAGTCATGGATTCAAACTGCAGGAAAAGAGATTCCATCTCAATATTAGGAACGACCTTTTGATGGCAAGAGCTTCCTAGAAGTTTGCTGGAGCCGCCTCCTCTGGAGTCTGCTACTGAGCACAATTCAAAGTGCTGGCTTTAGCCTAGAAAGCCCTAAATGGTTCCCGCCCAGCTTACCTGTCAGCGCACCCAAATACCTGGGAGTCACTCTGGACTGTGCTCTGACCTACAAGAATGTTGCAGCTCAGGATAGATTCACCTTGCTCAGAACAACACCACACACCAAGGGTATAGGTTTTGTAGTTTATTGAAGAAAAAGCAAAATCATAGAATCAAAGAGTTGGAAGAGACCTCATGGGCCATCCAGTCCAACCCCATTCTGCCAAGAAGCAGGAATATTGCATTCAAATCACCCCTGACAGATGGCCATCCAGCCTCTGCTTAAAAGCTTCCAAAGAAGGAGCCTCCACCACACTCCGGGGCAGAGAGTTCCACTGCTGAACGGCTCTCACAGTCAGGAAGTTCTTCCTCATGTTCAGATGAAATCTCCTCTCTTGTAGTTTGAAGCCATTGTTCCGCGTCCTAGTCTCCAAGGAAGCAGAAAACAAGCTTGCTCCCTCCTCCCTGTGGCTTCCTCTCACATATTTATACATGGCTATCATATCTCCTCTCAGCCTTCTCTTCTTCAGGCTAAACATGCCCAGTTCCCTAAGCCGCTCCTCATAGGGCTTGTTCTCCAGACCCTTGATCATTTTAGTCGCCATCCTCTGGACACATTCCAGCTTGTCAATATCTCTCTTGAATTGTGGTGAATCAAAAACATAGAAATAAAGTTGCAAAAGTTCAATAGCCAAAACAGAGTCTTAAATGCAAGGGCAAACTTTCCAAGATTCAAAGGCAAATAACATGAAGTATAATCCATAAGCATGGGTCAAACAAGAATCCATGACAGCTTGACAAAGTCCCCAGAAGCCAAAATCTAAACCAAAGTCCCAAAGAGCCAAAGCTTGACCCAAAAGCCGAGGCAATTCCAGAGAAATTAACAGGGTGTAAGCAAAGTTGCACTGACAAAGGGTTGACTTCAATCAGATCGTTAAATATGTTTCTCTAGCATGAAGGCATTATGTTGACCTCGCAGTTCTTGTTTGTTGGCAAGCCGCGCACTTCGGCGTACCCTTAATAGCAAATGGTCTGCCTTAATCATATCTCCATCACCTTCAAGGCTGGATAACTCATTATCCTGGGATTGGTCACCCTGGGAACCGAGAGGCACTGATCTCACAGATGGAGCGGCCGACTCCTCCACCTGCAGCTGTGAAGTTTCACTTAGATCATGCCCTTTATCTAAAACAACATTCCTTTCTCCGGGAAACAGAAATGCTGTCTCTTCTTCAGAATCAACACTGTGTGCCTCAACCACAGGGACATATTCAGAAATCTGTAACCCATCATCCTTACATGAGGCCAAGCCCAACAATTATTACAAGGCAACATATACCGCATAAAATAATACATCAATAAAATATAATGAAAATAATAAAAATAATACAAAATAAACACACAATGCAATATAAAATCACAAAAATTGATCACAATGGGCAGGGCCAGTGGCAAAGATTAAAATATTTAAAAATTCTAGGTGAGATAAGTTGTGTAGTGTATCTAGAATGAGGTTCAGGTAGGACAAACCAATGGGGTTTAATTGCAAGGTTTATTCCTAATGTTTTTTAGATGGAATCTTTTTTCCTGCAGTTTGAATCCATTGCTCCAATGTGTCTTAGTCTCTGGAGCAGCAAAAAATAAGCTTGTCCTCTCCTCAGTGTCACATCCTTTCTAATAGGTAAACATGGATGATGATGATGATGTTGGTGATGATAGCCTGCTTTTACCTGTCTGTTTTCATTTGCCTCTCAGGTATGTCTTCATTGCCATGGAAGCCCTGGATCAGCTACTTATGGCTTGCCATTCCCAAAGCATCAAGCCCTTTGTGGAGAGCTTCCTGCACATGGTGGCCAAGCTGCTGGAGTCCGGAGAGCCCAAGCTGCAAGTGTTGGGGACCAACTCGGTGGGTGGAATTGCCCCTTGGAGGCAGTTGTGCCTTGATGACTGCTACTTTGGGAAGATGGCAGTATGGCATGGGCAGATAGGGAAAAAAAACATTATTTGCCAGTACCTGGCTGTATGTAGAAGCCTCCTGGTTAGCTGCAAATATCATTGTCTGTATACATGCCATAAGGTAAAGGTAAAGGTAAAGGTAGTCCCCTGACATTAAGTCCAGTCATGTCTGACTCTGGGGTGTGGTGCTCATCTCCATTTCTAAGCCGAAGAGCCAGCGATGTCCGTAGACACCTCCAAGGTCATGTGGCCGGCATGACTGCATGGAGCGCCGTTACCTTCCCGCTGGCACGGTACCTATTGATCTACTCACATTTGCATGTTTTCGAACTGCTAGGTTGGCAGAAGCTAGGGCTGACAGCAGAAGCTCATGCTGCTCCCCAGAATCGAACCTGTGACCTTTCGATCAACAAGCTCAGCAGCTCAGTGCTTTAACCCACTGCGCCACTGGGTGCTCCATAGATATGTATATGGCATAGATACATGCCATAGATTAGTTATAATTCGTATTTCTATGTTGGGTTGTATAAATTTTGTTAGTATGGATATATTGTTGTTGTAGTCAGGCATTGAATGTTTGCCTTTTATGTTTGGAATCTGCCTGAGTCCTTTTGGAGAGATAGAGCAGAATATAAATAAAGTATTATTATTGACACAAAAGCACAGTATGTCACAGCAAACGAGATCTCTATGCTGGATTTCGTATCACAAAATCACAAGTTGAACCCTTCCCAAGCGTCTAGGACTGTGTGATGTATTATTATTATTATTATTATTATTATGGACAAACTTTGGCCCTCCCTCCAGGTGTTTTGGATTTCAACTCCAACAATTCATAACATCTGGTAGTCCAAAACACCTGGAGGGCCCAAGTTTGCCCATGGCTGCCATAAGGTCAATCACAAGTCAAAAATAACTGTTTTGGATTTCAGATTTTTTTTCCTGATTTGCATACAGATAGAATGTGCTGCTGAAAGTTTGGTGACTGACTGTCTCCTTTGGAGGTTTGTAAGCAAAGTTTGTATGGCCCTCTGTCAAGAGGGATTGGATTATGAATTTCTGAATGGCAGAAGGAGGCTGGTCTAAATGGCCTTGGGGGGGGGGGTCTCCTTTAACTCTAGGACTCTATATATGTATGTAATAATATGTTTTGGAGATACATATTCCATCTTTTATGCATAACCTGAAGATAATTACATGCAATATTTTTATAGTATTTTTATTTATGAAGCAAAGAACCAACAAAAATCCAAGATTATCTTGCACACCTCCGAGGATTTCAGAGTCATTTGGCATTCCAAATAAGGGATATTCAATCTGTAATTTTACTCTTTTTTTGTGCATGTGTGTAGTTAAGTCTTTCCTGGAATGCGTCCCATTGAATGAAAAGCCCAGAAATGTATTTACATTTTTCAGCAGATATGGGCGAGCCTTTAAATAGAAGCTTGGTGTGCACCTGTATCTGATGTGCGCACAATGTATTCTGTTACCTCCTCATGGCTTCATTAGTGATGAGCGTATCATGGGATTTGGTAGCCTGGTTGTCATGCTAGCTGCGTGATATAGTTTCACAGGAACTGTGTTTCCCAGGGGCTCCATTTTGCAGGAAGCAACCCCCACAAATGGCTGAAATGTGGCATTAAGATCCAGTTTCAGGCTTGAGATTGATCTGAGAACAGAGCTTTGGGAACCCAGGAAGATTTAGAATTTATGTGCATAGACTCCTAGATTTGGAAGAGACCCCAAAGGTCATTTGCCAGAGAGGTAAACACCATCCAAGCCTTCCCAACAGATGGCCACCCAACCTCCAAAGAAGACTCCTCCAGACTCCCAGCCAGCAGCATATTTCATAGTTGAATATTTCAGGGGGAGAAGTCCTGATATTCAGCTGGAATATCTTTTACTGCAATTTGAATGCTTTGCTCCATTGTGTCCTAGTCTCTCGATCAGTACTTCTTAAATGTTTTTTCCATTCACAACCCCCTTTTCCCCTATGAATTTTTTATGTAACCCCCAGATATACAGGTTTATAAGATATGTCTAAAGTTCAAACATTTAGTATTTGCAAGGCTTGCTAAACAGGCTGGTTTTCCTTTTCGTGAAGTACAGCTGAAGCATTTTCTGCGGTAAACACCGACCATGGTTGCTTAAGATTTGTGTAAATAGGTGGCCTTGAGAAACATTTTGCTTTTGCAAAATTTAAAGTCCTAATGGTGACAAATAAAACCCTGTATGGTCCAGCTGCATCCAGAGAAGCTTTCTTGTTGGGTTGCTGTGAGTTTTCCAGGCTGTATGGCCATGTTCCAGCCCGGAAAACTTTGACAGCTTTCTTGTTCTTGTATTGACTGCTGAAGACTTTGTTGGTTTTTTCCACAAACATTTTAAAGAAACACCTTTTAATAGATGTGTTTACTCCTTTTATTCCATGCTTTTTGGGGGATGTTTTAAATTTCTCTTAATTCTTAATCGTTTAATTCTATTTTACATTTTAGTATGTACTAGTTGTGCCCTGCCACGCGTTGCTGTGGCCTATAGTAAGAATTTTCAAAGTAGAGGTAGATATCTGTACTATTATGAAAGAGCGGTACCTACCTATTCCTTCCCCCCTTTTCTTCCCATTTCCCTTTCTCTCCTTTCTTCTTTCTCTACCTCTTTCTTTCATTCTTTCTTTCGCTCTTTGGTTTCATCCTTCCTTCTCTCTTTCAATCCTTCCCTCACTCTTTCTCTGCTTCTTCCTTTGTCTCCTTTCTTCCCTCTCTGTTTCCTTCCTTCTTTCAATTTTTATTTCCTTTTCTCCTTCCTTCCTTCCTTCCTTCCTTCCTTCCTTCCTTCCTTCCTTCACCTCTTTCCTGCCTTTCCTCCCCCTTTCCTTTCTAATTTCTCTTCTTCTTTGCTTCGGTACCTCTTTTTTTCCTTCCTTCTCTCCTTCATTCCTTCCTTCCCTCCCTCCCTCCTTCTCTCTTTCCTTCTTTCCTTCCCCCTTTCCTGTCAAGCTAAGGCACAACTTGACAGAAGCAAATGCTAGATATACCAGATACAGCTCTGTAAAATCATGGACTCTGGAGACATCAGGTTACAAGAAAAGCTCAGTTTACTAAGCACAGAGCAAAAGTACATCCATCTTCAGCGAGCGACACACAGGAACACATCAGGAAAACCAAAAGTCAAAAACAGTTCTTTCGCAGCTGTTTAGCTTTTCTGTTCCAAGTGGTTAACTCCCTAAATTTTCTCAGCAGCAGAGAGCTTATCTTAAGGTCACTCAATCATAGCCTCAACATAAACATTTCAGCATAGCATTACACTCTAAGTGGCATCCATATTGGTAATACAAGAATTACATTTAAAACACACAATTATATCTCAATAAATCCTGACATTTCCCTCTTTCAATTTTTCTCTTTTCCCCTCCTTCCTTTCTTCTCTCCTTCCTTCCTGTCTGTTCTCCCACAATACCATTGTTGTGTCCCTTCTAACTCTATGAGTCTATTTAATATAGTAATATATAGTAGTAACATATATATATATATATATATATATGTATGTATATGTATGTAATATATAAAGTATTGTGTGTGTGTGTATGTGTATGTATTTACTGACATACATTATAATTTTTGTAAGCCCCCTTGTGTCCCAGTACTGGGAGAAGGAGGAGATGTGAATAAATAGGCATTTTAACAATTTTGGGGACTGGCAGATGCTAGGTGTCAGCTTATTTGTGTTCTCTGAAGCTTGTTGTTGTTGTTGTTGTTGTACCACTGTTATGATCAATTGTAGCTCTTCTCCCACAGTTTGTGAAATTTGCGAACATTGAGGAGGATACACCTTCTTACCATCGCCGCTATGACTTCTTCGTCTCCCGCTTCAGTGCCATGTGCCATTCGTGCCACAGTGACCCGGACATACGGAATGAGTAAGTAACTATTTCTGTATTTCGTTTGCATCACTTCCTTTTCCTTGGAGACCGTATGGATAAAAGTTGGGATGAAGATCAGATTAATAACAGCAACTGTAGCATCTTGATCAGGCATGGGCAAACTTGGGCCCTCCCTCCAGGTGTTTTGGACTTCAACTCCCACAATTGTGTTTTGAGTTGAAGTCCAAAACACCTGGAGGGAGGGCCCAAGTTTGCCCATGCCTGCTGTACTATATATCCCAAGCATCAGGGACACAATGCCTGTCTTAGTCCAGAATATTTCAGAATGCAAAGGAATCTAGTAGCACCTTTGAAACTAAGTGAGATAAAGAAGTCTATAGCAGAAGCTTTCATAAATAGTCTATTTCCTCAGATGCGTGGCTTCAGTCATTGGGTTTGCCAGCCCAGCTGCCATTTGGCCAAATCAACCTCCAGGCCTTCTGTTCCCACTCTTCTGCTTCCTTCCTTCGTTTCATTAAAATGTCACTGCTTTTCCTGCCACCAGGATCCGGATTGCTGGGATCAGAGGCATCCAGGGGGTGGTTCGCAAAACTGTGAACGACGAGCTCCGGGCCACCATCTGGGAGCCTCAGCATATGGACAAAATTGTTCCCTCGTTGCTTTTTAACATGCAGAAGATAGAAGATGCCGACAGGTAAGCGCAGCCCTCTAATAAATGTCCCTTTCATTGGGCGAGTGGGCTTAATAACAAAAGACCTTCCTCATAAATGTACAGCAGAGCAAATTATTAGCAGCAGCATGACAACAACAACAAAACTTTATTTATATACCAGTCTATCTCCCCGAGGGGACTCAGAGCGGTTTCCAAGTAACATCATCAATACATACAAAGAAAACATAAAATTAACAAGACAATTATTATTATTATTATTATTATTATTATTATTATTAAACTTTATTTGTACCCTGCTAGCATCTCCCGAAGGACTCGATGCGGCTTACAAAGGCCAAGGCTCTCAATACACAACATAACAATACACTTAAAGCAAATTAAAAACAATTAAAGCAGTATTAAACAACAAAGAACCACAAGCAATAAACAATACATCAAACAAGATAAAAAACTGGGCTGGGCCAGAGTGAAGGGTACAGGATTAAAAAGTGCTGATGTGACAGGTGATATGTAAGGATTATAGGGCAAGTGCAATGTGCAGTATGCGGCAGTCTTAATTCTAATAAAGTGCGTCTGGGACAATATAAGCATTAAAAACTATAATAGCACATGTATTTAAAATCCTGCCTGTTCAAGGCAATTCAGAAGACCGGGCCAAGGCTAGTGTAATTTGTAGAGGGCCCGGGAAATTAGGTAAAATCTATGGCTGTTTAATATATTGTCGAAGGCTTTCATGGCCAGAATCACTGGGTTGTAGGTTTTTCCAGGCTATATAGTCATGTTCTAGAGGCATTTTCTCCTGACGTTTCGTCTGCATCTATGGCAAGCATCCTCAGAGGTAGTGAGGTCACACAGTAGCTTTTTACACCCAGTAGCTTTAACACTAGCACTTCACACACGATGGCCTTAAACTTAGAGCTTCTCTCACCGGAGCTTCCCACACACCAGGCCTACTCACACTGAGGCCTACTAAAACTGAAGCCTGCCTCACACTGAGCCCTTTCTCCCACTGAGGTCTTCTCACACCAGGCCTTGTCACACTAAGACCTACTAACTGAGGTTTACCTCACACTGAGGCCTCTCTCAGACTGAGGCCTTTTTGAGACTGAGAGCAACTAACACTGAGGTGTACTAAAACTGAAGCCTACTTCACACTGAGGCCTTTCTCCTATTGAGGCCTTTACACACCATGCCTCTCACACACTACTGAGGTTTACCTCACACTGAGGCCTCTCTCAGACTGAGGCCTCTCTGAGACTGAGAGCAGCTAACACTGAGGTGTACTAAAACTGAAGCCTACTTCACACTGAGGCCTTTCTCCTACTGAGGCCTTCACACACCATGCCTCTCACACACTACTGAGGTTTACCTCACACTGAGGCCTCTCTCAGACTGAGGCCTCTCTGAGACTGAGAGCAGCTAACACTGAGGTGTACTAAAACTGAAGCCTACCTCACACTGAGGCATTTCTCCCACTGAGGCCTTCTCGCACCAAGCCTCTCGCACACTAAGGCCTACTAACTCTGAGGTCTACTAACACTGAGGCCTTTCTCAGACTGAGAGCAACTAACACTGAGGCGTACTAAGCTACAGACACACCTCCTTGTATTGAATTGCAGCTTTTGCTGAGTGATTGCATCCATTTAACCCTTTCAGTGCTTGACTCACAATTTTGTAATTAAAAATACCTAGTTCTGGCATCTTTTCTATCTCCAAGCATTTTCCTGTTTCTGTAGAGGGCCAAAGTTTGCCCATATCTGGTCTAGATCATATTGCATTTGAAGGTATGGAGAAATATGCATCGGGTTAAACCCTAAGGGTTCCTACCAAGTTTGTTTTGTCTTCCAGTCGCAATGGGCCGCCTGCATCTCCAACAGGAGGCGATAAAGAGGAGGATCCAGCTGTTCTGGCAGAGAACTGCTTCAGAGAACTCCTGGGCCGTGCAACCTATGGAAACATGAACCATGCAGTCAGGCCAGTCTTCGCGTAAGTAGGAAAGCTCCAACCTCTTCTGGAGTTGGGCGGGGTCCAATTTCCCAGTTACTGCTTAACCACCTGTGTCTGCAAGCTGGAAACCAGTCTGGAACATCTGATTATTATCAAAAAGTACCGGAGGCTGCATGGTTTATAGAATCATAGAATCATAGAATCAAAGAGTTGGAAGAGACCTCATGGGCCATCCAGTCCAACCCCATTCTGCCAAGAAGCAGGAAAATTGCATTCAAATCACCCCTTTCAGATGGCCATCCAGCCTCTGCTTAAAAGCTTCCAAAGAAGGAGCCTCCACCACACTCCGGGGCAGAGAGTTCCACTGCTGAACGGCTCTCACAGTCAGGAAGTTCTTCCTCATGTTCAGATGGAATCTCCTTTCTTGTAGTTTGAAGCCATTGTTTCATTGCTTCCTAGTCTCCAAGGAAGCAGAAACAAGCTTGCTCCCTCCTCCCTGTGGCTTCCTCTCACATATTTATACATGGTAGAGCAGGTGTCCTCAAACGTTTTACACAGAGGGCCAGGTCACAGGACGTCCAACTCTTTCTTTGTCACGCAAGTCAGAAGTTCCCACCACAACGTCTTTAAACTTACTCACCCAACGACGCACAGGACTCACATCAACACACTCACCATAAACAGCTTGCATTCTCTGAAGAATCTCCTTTGGGGTGACATCTTCTGCTGTCTAGAATTCAATTACTATACGTTGCTTAAGTCGCATTGACCGACCGTCTGCGCAGGGTTCCATATTTCGCACTTTAACAACACAACCGTTCAATGTTAACGCTTCACGCCAAAATAGAACTGTAGAGGAGAGTCTACTGAGCAAGCCAGTACCGGCCACATACCAGTACTGCCATCTGTTGAGTAGTTAGGAAGGTCAGTTCAATGCTAAGGCTTCCTGCCAAAATGGAACTGTAGAGGAGAGTATACTGAACAAGCCAGTACCTGCCGCATACCAGTACTGCCATCTGTTGAGAAGTTACTAAGGTCCGTTCAATGCTAAGGCTTCCCGTCAAAACAGAACTGTAGAGGAGAGTCTACTGAACAAGCCAGTACCTGCTGCATACCAGTACTGCCATCTGTTGAGAAGTTACGAAGGTCCATTCAATGCTAAGGCTTCCCGCCAAAATAGAACTGTAGAGGAGAGTCTACTGAACAAGCCAGTACCTGCCGCATACCAGTACTGCCCTCTGTTGAGAAGTTAGGAAGATCCGTTCAATGCTAAGGCTTCCTGCCAAAATGGAACTGTAGAGGAGAGTATACTGAACAAGCCAGTACCTGCTGCATACCAGTACTGCCCTCTGTTGAGAAGTTAGGAAGATCCGTTTAATGCTAAGGCTTCCTGCCAATATGGAACTGTAGAGGAGAGTCTACTGAACAAGCCAGTACCTGCTGCATACCAGTACTGCCCTCTGTTGAGAAGTTAGGAAGATCCGTTCAATGCTAAGGCTTCCTGCCAAAATGGAACTGTAGAGGAGAGTATACTGAACAAGCCAGTACCTGCCGCATACCAGTACTGCCATCTGTTGAGAAGTTACTAAGGTCCGTTCAATGCTAAGGCTTCCCGTCAAAACAGAACTGTAGAGGAGAGTCTACTGAACAAGCCAGTACCTGCTGCATACCAGTACTGCCATCTGTTGAGAAGTTACGAAGGTCCATTCAATGCTAAGGCTTCCCGCCAAAGTAGAACTGTAGAGGAGAGTCTATTGAGCAAGCCAGTACCTGCCGCATACCAGTACTGCCATCTGTTCAGGAGTTACGAAGATCCGTTCAAAGTAGAGGAGAGTCTACTGAACAAGCCAGTACCTGCCGCATACTATCTGTTGAGGAGTTACGAAGGTGGAGGCATTACTTTTCATTCAACCCTCTTATTTTATCATGTTGTATGTGGGGGCATCAAATCATTGCCGGCTGTAAGCCGCCCTGAGTCCCCCTCCAGGGGTTGAGAAAGGCGGGGTACAAATAGTTGAAATAAATAAATAAAATGTAATAAACTAAAATATTTGTTTTCCCCTTTTTCAACAGGCATTTGGGGCATCACAAGCTGTGGGATCCCAATGAGTTTGCTGTCCATTGCTTCAAAATCATTATGTACTCCATCCAGGTAAGTGTATCCTGCCCTGACATCATAATTAAACAAAACCGCTTTAGTCAATAAGGATTTGGGTGGAAGGATGGCTGGAATGGGTACATTTTTGGGGAAAGAATGCAAGAGAAGGAATGGCAATTATGAATCTATATATATAAAATCCAAAAGGGCGTTGTTAGGGGCCGCAAAACGCGAAAAACCCCGGACGAAAAATCACCAAATTTGGCATACGCATACCTCAAACCATGAGGTATGCGGAACACTCATCACAACTCAAAAAAACATAACAAGGCAAGAGATATAGGTCATTCAATATCACTAACTGACTGGGAAAAAATCTGGAAAAACAAAATTAAGTATACATACGCTACAGATCTAAAGGAGAGTTGGTACAAGATCTTCTATAGGTGGTACTTAACACCCGAAATCCTTGCCAAAATCAATAAGAACAAAAAAAAAAAAAGATCGATGTTGGAAATGCGGAAGAGAGAAGGGCACATTTCTACACATGTGGTGGGATTGCAAAAGGATCAAAAAATACTGGATACAAATTCATAGATCGATTGAAAAAATCTCAGAGATAAAATTTGAACTAAGACCAGAAATCCTATTATTAGGACTCCATAACCTTAAACTGGAAAAGAATGGAGATAAAATAATTTTTTACTTAACAACAGCTGCTAGGATGGTCCTAGCAAGATTGTGGAAAAATAAAGAAGTACCAACATTGGAACACACTGGACCCATAAGATATTAGATATAATAAATATGGATATTTTGACTCAGAGAATCTCCCAAAACTACAGAAAACCTCAGAAAACCAACTGGAAATCAGTATTAAAATTCATAAAGGAGGAAAACAATGGGATGTACACAATAGAGATATAAAAACAATCCAAGAAAAAGATGAAAGCAAAAGAAAAATAAGGGAGTAAACACCTTAAGCAATTAACTATACTGACATTTTCATTACCTTTAAGGGAAAAAAGCCAACGGGATTTTGGCCTGCATCAATAGGAGCATAGTGTCTAGATCTAGGGAAGTCATGCTACTCCTCTATTCTGCTTTGGTTAGACCACACCTGGAATATTGTGTCCAATTCTGGGCACCACAATTCAAGAGAGATATTGACAAGCTGGAATGTGTCCAGAGGAGGGCGACTAAAATGATCAAGGGTCTGGAGAACAAGCCCTATGAGGAGTGGCTTAAGGAGCTGAGCATGTTTAGCGACTAAAATGATCAAGGGTCTGGAGAACAAGCCCTATGAGGAGCGGCTTAGGGAACTTAGGGAAGGTGTATGAAAAAAGGAAGGAAGGATAAGTTGGGAAAGTATATGAGGGAAGAAAGGTAGGAAAGAAAGAAGAAAGAGAGAGTAGGAGCATGGGAAACAAGGGAGAAAGGAAGGAAGGAAGGAAGGAGAAAGGAGCGGAATGGAAGATCTTGAAGTCCTCGTGGACAACAAGTTAAACATGAGCCAACAATGTGATGTGGCGGCAAAAAAAGCCAATGGGATTTTGGCCTGCATCAGTAGGAGCCTAGTGTCTAGGTCTAGGGAAGTCATGTTCCCCATGCTCTATTCTGTTTTGGTTAGACCACATCTGGAATATTGTGTCCAATTCTGGGCACCACAATTCAAGAGAGATATTGACAAGCTGGAATGTGTCCAGATGAGAGTGACTAAAATGATACATAGAACAAGCCCTATGAGGAGCGGCTTAAGGAGCTGGGCATGTTTAGCCTGAGGAAGAGAAGGCTGAGAGGGGATATGATAGCCATGTATAAATATGTGAGAGGAAGTCACAGGGAGGAGGGAGCAAGCTTGTTTTCTGCTTCCTTGGAGACTAGGACGCAATGGAACAATGGCTTCAAACTACAAGAGAGGAGATTCCATCTGAACATGAGGAAGAACTTCCTGACTGTGAGAGCCGTTCAGCAGTGGAACTCTCTGCCCCGGAGTGTGGTGGAGGCTCCTTCTTTGGAAACTTTGAAACAGAGGCTGGATGGCCATCTGTCAGGGGTGATTTGAATGCAATATTCCTGCTTCTTGGCAGAATGGGGTTGGACTGGATGGCCCAGGAGGTCTCTTCCAACTCTATGATTCTATGAAAGTTTATGAGGGAAGAAAGGTAGGAAAGAAAGAAGAAAGAGGGAGTAGGAGCATGGGAAAGAAGGGAGAAAGGAAGGAAGGAAGGAAGAAGAAAGGAGCGGAAGGGAAGATGTAGGAACGAAGGAAAGGAAGGAAGGAAGGACAGAAGAAAAGGCAAGGGAGGAAAGAAAGCAAATGAAGAAGAGAAAGGGAGAAAGAAAAAGAAAAGAAAGTATGGAACTACAGAGCGAAGGAAGGAAGGAAAGAGAAAGAGAGGGAGGAAAAGAGACAAAGAGGAAGGAAAAGAAAAAGGGACGAGGAAGGAAAGGTACAGAAGGAAGGAGGAGAGAAGGAAACAAAAAAGGGAAGGGAGGAAAGACACAGCAAAGGAAAAAGAGAAAGAAGGAGAGAAAGACGCAGGGAAGGAAAGAAATAAGGAGAAGGAAGGATGAAAGCAAACAGCTAAGGAAGGAAGTAAACAGGTAGAGAAGGAAGAAAGGAAAGAAGAAAATGGAATGAAGGAAGGAGTGAAAGAAGCAGAGAAAGAGGGAGAGAAGGACGCCGCCATCGGGGACGTTGAGGAACGGGAAGGAGGGAAAGAAGCGGGTGAGGGAAGGAAGGACGGAAATGAGGGGAAGGAGAGAAGGCTGGCCACAGCAACGCGTGGCGGGTAAAGCTAGTCATATATATTACCAGATCTGTGTGTTTCCTTCTCCTTCCAGGCACAGTATTCCCACCACGTGATTCAGGAAATCCTGAGGCACCTCGACACCTGCAAACGCGCCTCTCCTCGCGTCCGGGCGGGCATCATCCAGGTCCTTCTGGAGGCGGTGGCCATTGCTGCCAAAGGGTCCATTGGTGAGTTTGAGAGAATGGGTAGTGCCTTACACCGTTCTGTGCATGGAGACAAGTCAAACCACTCTTGAAACATTGGCATGGGTGAGAGCTATACAATTCTGGCTGTATATACATTTTCAAGCAGAATAATATAGCTATTTTCAGGCGTATACATTATGCTTGAAAATATATATGCAGCCAATAACTGTATTTCCTCTCTGTTATCAAGTCATTTTATTTCAGTGGGTTGTTGTAGGTGTTTTCAGGCTATACGGCTATGTTCTAGAGCAGTGACGGGCAACCTTTTGAGCTTGGTGTGTCAAAATTCGCCCAAAAACTGAGCATAACTTGGGTAGTGTGTCACTTTGAAAAAAACCCCATAATTTCACGATATTTAAAGTTTAAATAACAAAAATGTATAATTGCAATATATAGTATAACTTTAGGCAATTAGGGGATAACTAGCCTAACTGACCACAAGGTAGCACATGTAACTGTCATAGAATCATAGAATCAAAGAGTTGGAAGAGACCTCAAGGGCCATCCAGTCCAACCCCATTCTGCCAAGAAGCAGGAATATTGCATTCAAATCACCCCTGACAAATGGCCATCCAGCCTCTGCTTAAAAGCTTCCAAAGAAGGAGCCTCCACCACACTCCGGGGCAGAGAGTTCCACTGCTGAACGGCTCTCACAGTCAGGAAGTTCTTCCTCATGTTCAGATGGAATCTCCTCTCTTGTAGTTTGAAGCCATTGTTCCATTGCGTCCTAGTCTCCAAGGAAGCAGAAAACAAGCTTGCTCCCTCCTCCTCCCTGTGGCTTCCTCTCACATATTTATACATGGCTATCATATCTCTTCTCAGCCTTCTCTTCTTCAGGCTAAACATGCCCAGCTCCCCAAGCCGATTTATAGTTAACATGTAAACAAAGAGCATTCTGAACCCTACCAACAATGGAATTGAACCAAAGTTGGCACAGAGAACTCCCATGATCAACAGAAAATACTGGAAGGGTTTGGTGAGCATTGACCTTGATTTTGGGAGTTGTAGTTTGCCTACATCCAGAGAGCACTGTGGGTTCAAACAATGATGGATCTGGACCAAACTTGGCATGGATACTCAATATGCCCAAATGTGAACACTGATGGGGTTTGGGGAAAATAGACTTTGACATTTGGGAGTTATAGATACTGGAATTTATAGTTCACCTACAATCAAGGAGTGTTCTGAACCCCACCAATGATAGAATTGGGCCAAACTTCCCACACAGAACCCCCATGACCAATAGAAAATACTGTGTTTTCTGATGGTCTTTGGCGACCCCTTTGAAACCCCTTTGTGACCCCCAGGTTGAGAAACACTGTTCTAGAGGCATTTTCTCCTGACATTTCGCCTGCATCTATGGCAAGCATCCTCAGAGGTAGTGAGGTCTATTGGAACTAGGAAAATGGGTTTATATATCTGTGGAATGACCAGGGTGGGACAAAGAACTCTTGTCTGTTGGAGCTAGGTGTGAATGTTTCAACTGACCACCTTGATGAGCATTTGATGGCCTGGCCGTGCCTGGGGCAATCTTTTGTGGAGAGGTGATCAGATGTCCCCGATTGTTTCCTCTCTGTTGTTTTGCTGTTCTAATTTTAGAGTTTTTCAATACTGGTAGCCAGATTTTGTTCATTTTCATGGTTCCTCCTTTCTGTTGAAATTGTCCACATGCTTCTTGTGGATTTCAGTGGCTTCTCTTTGTAGCCTGACATGGTGGTTGTGAGAGTGGTCCAGCATTTCTGTGTTCTCCAATAATATGCTGTGTCCAGATTGGTTCATCAGCTGTCCAGAATGGTATTCTTTGGTTCTCATAAATATTGAAGCGACTGGCCTGTCCTTGCAAGCGCTCTTAATGCTCACAAATGCGGAAGCCTGCAAGTCTTGGATCTTGACTTCCATAATCCAGTTCTTGGCACAAAGACAACTTGGTCCCCTACTATGTCCTTGATTCCATGCGAGCGTGGAGTCCTAGCAGCATATCTTCCCATTTTGATTCATCCCACCCAGAGGAGAGCTTTGTCAACTGGAAGATATAACGTGTTGCCATTGGCTCTTTTGGAGGGGACATATAGAAAAGTGTTTGTTCTTGTAACTTGGCCTCTACAAAAAAAGCCAACGGGATGTTGGCCTACATCAATAGGAGCCTAGTGTCTAGATCCAGGGAAGTCATGCTCCGCATGCTCTATTCCACCTTAGTTAAACCACACATGGAATATTGTGTCCAATTCTGGGCACCACAATTCAAGAGAGATATTGACAAGCTGGAATGTGTCCAGAGGAGGGCGACTACAATGATCAAGGGTCTGGAGAACAAGCCCTATGAGGAGCGGCTTAAAGAGCTGGGCATGTTTATCCTGAAGAAGAGAAGGCTGAGAGAGGATATGATAGCCATGTATAAATATGTGAGAGGAAGCCACAGGGAGGAGGGAACAAGCTTGTTTTCTGCTTCCCTGGAGACTAGGATGCAATGGAACAATGGCTTCAAACTACAAGAAAGGAGATTCCATCTGAACATGAGGAAGAACTTCCTGACTGTGAGAGCTGTTCAGCAGTGGAACTCTCTGCCCAGGAGTGTGGTATAGGCTCCTTCTTTGGAAGCTTTTAAACAAAGGCTGGATGGCCATCTGTCAGGGGTGCTTTGAATGCAGTTTTCTTGCTTCTTGGCAGAAAGAGGTTGGACTGGATGGCCATTGAGGTCTCTTCCAACTCTATGATTCTATGATTCTATTGAAGCATTTCATCATTCTTTGTTTGTCCTGAATATGATAATTGTTGTTCATTCGTTCAGTCGTTTCTGACTCTTTGTGACCTCATGGACCAGCCCACGCCAGAGCTCCCTGTCGGCCGTCACCACCCCCAGCTCCTTCAAGGTTAATCCAGTCACTTCAAGGATGCCATCCATCCATCTTGCCCTTGGTCGGCCCCTCTTCCTTTTTCCTTCCATTTTCCCCAGCATCATTGTCTTCTCTAAGCTTTCCTTTCTTCTCATGATGTGGCCAAAGGACTTCATCTTGGCCTCTACTATATGATAATATACGGATGAAATATAGGAATTCAATTTTTTTCACAGTGTTCTCAATGGCAAGGGTATTATAAAATTCCATTATCTTCTGAACAACTTTGATGCATTCTTCTGTGAGAGTTTTGCAATTTTTATCCTTGAGATTAGTAACTTTTAAGTATGTTTTCTTTTTACGTGTGACTACCTCTTGTTGTGTATATCTGTATTGTGATTTTGTTGTCTTATGACGATAAAGGCTGTGCGTGTGTGCATTGCTTAAATACCCAGGAGATCTATGCTATCGGTCGCACAAAATTATTATTATTAATTTATATTATTATTAATTTATATTATTAATTGAATAATGCAAAGCTGGGCCCAGCCTCTAAATCGGGCATGGGCAAACTCTCTAACTTGGGGGCTGCATGGTGGGCTGGAGTGGGGTGGGCGGGCCAGGAGGAAGGGGGTTCTCCCCAAGCCCCCTTTCTACCCTTTCCTCTCTCTTTTCTTTCGGAGGCAGAAAGTGAAGGAATCACCAGAAACATTTGGATCCCAAAAGGGTTGGCCTTGGTCAGGATAAGATGGTAGATGGGATAGCAAAAGTGTATCCACGAGATATCATCTTGTCTACTCCTGATATAGAATCCTAGAATGCTAGAGCTGGAAAAGATACCCAAGACCATCCAGTCCAACCTCCTGCCATGCAAGGAGACACAATCAAAGCACTCCCGATAGACAGCCTCTGAGAAAAAGCCTCCAGAGAAGGAGACTCCACCATACTCCCAGGCAACCTATGCCTCTCTCCAGGAAGTTCTTCCTATTTTTTTTCAGTCGAATCTCTTTCCTTGCCATGTGAAACCATTGCTTCCTTGTGCCCTGGTCTTTAGAGCAGCAGAAAGTCATTTTTCCCCCTCCTTCCTCCTCCTCAATGGGACACCCTTTGAAATCTTGAAATGTGGTTCTCATGTTCCCTCCCAACAGTCTCTTCTCCCAGCTAAATATCCCCCACGAGGAAGGAAAAAGAGAAGGGAGGGAGGGAGGGAAGAAGAGAAAGATGGAAGGAAGGAAGGGTGGAAGGGAGGGAGGGAGGAAAGAGAGAAGGAAAGACTAAAAGGAAGGATGGATGGAAGGAAGGAAGGGAGGGAGGGAAGGATGAGAAAGGGAGAGGGAAGGAGGGAGGAAAGGGGGAAGGGGGGAAAGACTAAAGGGAACGGAGGGAGAAAGGAGAAAGAGGGAAGGAGAGAAAAGAGGGAAGGAATGGAAGGGAGGATGGAAGGAAGGAAGGAAGGGAGGGATGAGAAAGGGAGAGGAAAGGAGGGAGGAAAGAGTGAAGTAAGGAAAGACTAAAGGAAAGGGAGGGAGGGAGGAGAAAGAGGGGGAGAGAAAAGAGGGAAGGAAGGAAAGACTAAAACGAAGGAAGGGAGGGATGAGAAAAGGAGAGGGAAGGAGGGAGAAAAGAGTGAAGTAAGGAAAGACTAAAGGAAAGGGAGAGAGCGAGGGAGAGAGGAGAAAGAAGGGAGAGAGAAAAGAGGGAAGGAAGGAAAGTCTAAAAGGAAGGAAGAATGGATGGAAGGGAGGGAGGGATGAGAAAGGGAGAGGAAAGGAGGGAGGAAAGAGGGAAGGAGGGAAAGACTAAAGGAAAGGGAGGGAGGAAGGGAGAGGAGAAAGAGGGGAGAGAGAAAAGAGGGAAGGAAGGAAAGACTAAAAGGAAGGATGGATGGAAGGAAGGGAGGGATGAGAAAGGGAGAGGAAAGGAGGGAGGAAAGAGGGAAGGAGGGAAAGACTAAAGGAAAGGGTGGGAGGAAAGGAGAGGAGAAAGAGGGGAGAGAGAAAAGGGGGACGGAAGGAAAGACTAAAAGGAAGGAAGGATGGATGGAAGGAAGGAAGGGAGGGAGGGAAGGATGAGAAAGGAAGAGGGAAGGAGGGAGGAAAGGGGGAAGGAGGGAAAGACTAAAGGGAAGGGAGGGAGAAAGAGGGAAGGAGAGAGAAAAGAGGGAAGGAAAGAAAGACTAAAAGGAAGGGAGGGACGAGAAAGGGAGAGGGAAGGAGTGAGGAAAGAGGGAAGGAAGGAAAGATTAAAGGAAAAGGAGGGAGGAAGGCAGAGAGGAGAAAGAGGGGAGAGAGAAAAGAGGGAAGGAAGGAAAGACTAAAAGGAAGGATGGATGGATGGAAGGGAGGGAGGGATGAGAAAGGGAGAGGGAAGGAGGAGGAAAGAGCAAAGGAGGGAAAGACTAAAGGGAAGGGAGGGAGGGAGGAGAAAGAGGGAAGGAGAGAGAAAAGAGAGAAGGAAAGACTAAAAGGAAGGAAGGATGGTTAGAAGGAAGGGAGGGAGGGATGAGAGAGGGAGAGGGAAGGAGGGAGGAAAGAGGGAAGGAAGGAAAGGCTAAAGGAAAGGAAGGGTGGAAGGGAGAGGAGAAAGACGGAAGGAGAGAGAAAAGGGAAGGAAGGAAAACTAAAGGGAAGGGAGGGAGAGAGGAGAAAGAGGGAAGGTGAGAGAAAAGAGGGAAGGAAGGAAAGATGGGAGGGAGGGAGGAGAAAGGGAGGGGAGGAAGGATAAGAGAAGGAAGGAAGGATAGGATGGTGAGAAAGAGGAGGGCCTGAGAAAAGAGCCCAAGAGGCTGCTCAAAATAGAAATATTTTTTACTTTTTTTTTTTTTTTTTTTTACAAAAATTGAAATATATTGTCGAATTTGTACGTATTTTTTCATCTCTTGGAGCCCTACTAAATCATATTGACAGTGTCTCCTTTGGACAGCTCTGGGGTTCTGATGCGGCTGAGGCTCATTTATCCTTGTCATTGGGTTGTGACAGGAAGCCGTCCTTCCTAGTAAACAGACGTGTGACTCAGTTGCCATCTGTCCTCTGAGGGCAGGCATTCTCAAGGGAATAATGACAGTGTGGAAGGACTAATTGCTGCCATGGAAGGCAGGATCGGTAGATTTGAGAGTAGCCCAGCATAGATTGGGCAAGAAGGAGTCGGGTGCTCAAAGACAAAGCAGCGGCAGCGGCAGGGAGAAGCAAGCAGAAAAAACATTGTGCTGAGAGACGGGGACCAGCTTGGGTGAATCTTGGCTCCCTAAATGGAGCCTGGGGAAGGACTTTGTCACGATGGTGCTTTGTGTTTAACCTTCAAGAAGAAAGGCAGGGAAATGAGTTACCCAGATGGTAAGGACATCCATATTCCTCACTCCATAAGTAAACAGTTGATGATCACCTAAAAGCAGGTGATTCTTCAGTGAGAGCTGTGTTTGTTTTTTTTTGCATTTGATATACTGGTTTTTTTTGGCTGTGTTTTTAAAAATGTTTGATTAGTCCTCACTAGCTGGCCATTGTGATTGAACTGCTGACCAACTGATATATTTATTATTAGTCTGATTTTGACTTAGGCCTTGTTTTATTGAAGCAAATGGCTTCTTTTGCTCTAGATTTTGAATTCGGAAATCAGAGGGAGGACAGGAGACCCTTGGCTCCTGTAACAGAATTGTTTTCTTTGGAAAATGTGTGCTTTTGCCTGTGGTTTCATTCATTGTCTGTGTTCCTTTGTGCTTTTACTTGTCATCAGCATTACTCTTGTGTTGTTAATATTGAAAAAGATAGCCACTGTATTGTCGAAGGCTTTCATGGCCGGAATCACTGGGTTGTTGTAGGTTTTTTCGGGCTATATGGCCATGGTCCAGAGGCATTCTCTCCTGATGTTTTGCCTGCATCTATGGCAAGCATCCTCAGAGGTAGTGAGGTCTGTTGGAACTAGGAAAAAGGGTTTATATATCTATGGAATGACCAGGGTGGGACAAAGGACTCTTGTCTGCTGGAGCTAGGTGTGAATGTTTTAACTGACCATCTTGATTAGCATATAATGGCCTGACAGTGCCTGGAGCAAACTTTGGTTGAGAGGTGATTAGATGTCCTTGTTTGTTTTCTCTCTGTTGTTTTGCTGTTGTAATTTTAGAGTTTTTTAAATACTGGTAGCCTGATTTTGTTCATTTTCATGGTTTCCTCCTTTCTGTTGGAATTCTCCACATGCTTGTGGATTTCAGTGGCTTCTCTGTGTAGTCTGACATGGTGGTTGTGACAGTGGTCCAGCATTTCTGGGTTCTCCAATAATCTGTTTTGTGCAGGTTGGTTCATCAGGTGCTCTGCTATGGCTGACTTCTCTGGTTGATGTAGTCTGCCATGCCTTTCATGTTCCTTGATTTGTGTTTGGGCCACACTGCGTTTGGTGGTCCCTATGGAGACTTGTCCACAGCTGCATGGTCCACGGTAGACTCCTGCAGAAGTGAGAGGATCCCTCTTGTCCTTTGCTGAACGTAGCACTGGTTGGATTTTCTTGGTGGGTCTGGAGATAGTTTGTCTGTTGTGTTTCCTCCTCAGCTTCCCTCTGCGGTCAGTGGTTCCCTTGATGTCTGGCAAGAACACTTTTCCTCTGGGTGGGTCTTCGTCTTGACTCTCGTGGCTTCTTCTCGGTTGTCTTGCAGCTCTTCTGATGTCTGAGGTGGAGTCTCCATTGACCTGTAGGACTATTGTTAGTCTGATTTTGACTTAGGCCTTGTTTTATTGAAGCAAATGGAGTCTTTTGCTCTAGATTTTGAATTCAGAATTCAGAGGGAGGACAGGAGACCCTTGGCTCCTTTAACAGAATTGTTTCTTTGGAAAATATTTGCTGTTGTCTGTGGTTTCATTCATTGTTTGTGTTCCTTTGTGCTTCTACTTGTCGTCAGCACTACTCTTGTGTTATTAATATTGAAAAAGATAGCCACTGATAACACAAACCCAGAGGGTGATTCTCCCCAAGGCTTCCTCTTCATCCTGGAAAGAAGTGACGAGCAGTGTACCATCAGGAGGTCTCCGTCCTGGGCCCGGTCCTGTTCAGGATCTTTATTTATTTATTTATTATTTACTTCATTTATATACCGCTTTTCTCAGCCCTTGGGCAACTCAAAGCGGTTATTAATGACTTAGATGAAGGGCTAGAAGGCAGGATCATCAAGTTTGCAGACGACACCAAATTGGGAGGGAGAGCCAATACTCCAGAGGACAGGAGCAGGATTCAAAACGATAACGATCTTGACAGATGAGAGAGATGATGGGCCAAAACTAACAAAATGAAGTTCAACGGGGACAAATGCAAGATACTCCACTTTGGCAGAAAAAACGAAATGCAAAGAGGCAGAATGGGGGATAACGCCTGGCTCGAGAGCAGGACGTGTGAAAAAGATCTTGGAGTCCTCGTGGACAGGAAGTTAAACATGAGCCAACAATGTGATGTGGCGGCAAAGAAAGCCAATGGGATTTTGGCCTGCATCAAGAGGAGCATAGTGTCTAGATCTAGGGAAGTCATGCTCCCCATGCTCTATTCTGCCTTGGTTAGACCACATCTGGAATATTGTGTCCAATTCTGGGCCCCACAATTGAAGAGAGATATTGACAAGCTGGAATGTGTCCAGAGGAGGGCGACAAAAATGATCAAGGTTCTGGAGAACAAGCCCTATGAAGAGTGGCTTAAAGAGTTGGGCATGTTTGGCCTGAAGAAGAGAAGGCTGAGAGGAGATATGATAGCCATGTATAAATATGTGAGAGGAAGCCACAGGGAGGAGGGAGCAAGCTTGTTTTCTGTTTCCCTGGAGACTAGGATGTGAAGCAATGGCTTCAAACTACAAGAGAGGAGATTCCATCTGAACATGAGGAAGAACTTCCTGACTGTGAGAGCTGTTCAGCAGTGGAACTCTCTGCCCCGGAGTATGGTGGAGGCTCCTTCTTTGGAAGCTTTTAAACAGAGGCTGGATGGCCATCTGTCAGGGGTGATTTGAATGCAATATTCCTGCTTCTTGGCATAATGGGGGTGGACTGGATGGCCCATGAGGTCTCTTCCAACTCTTTGATTCTATGATTCTACGATTACCTCTTTTGGGCCCAGAGTTGAGGGAAAGAAAAGTGTCCCTCTGTGATGGTATTGGGAAAGAAAGAGAGCGAGGTTGTTTGGATGCTGCTATGGGACATGTGCATGAAAGGAAGGGAGGGAGGAAGATGGAGAGAGGGATGGGGAAAAGAGCGAAAGAAGGAAAAGAATGTAAGAAAAGTATTATTATTATTATTATTATTATTATTATTATTATTATTATCTTTATTTGTACCCCGCTAACATCTCCCGAAGGACTTGATGCGGCTTACAAAGGCCAAGGCCTCAATAAAAACAACAGCATAACAATACATATAGCATTATAAAGCCAGTCAAACATCAAGCAATAACAGTAAACAATAAAACAATACACCATGACACAATAAAACTAGGGCCGGCCGAATGTAAAGGGTACAGGTTAAAAAGTGCTGAGTATTACAGGTGAAATACAGGATTTTGGGGTAAGTGCAATGTGCAGACAGTCTTAAATCTCTGGTAAAGTGCTTGTGGGACATATTGCTGGAGTTCCTATTCTGGAAAGGCACACCGGAACAGCCAGGTCTTCAAACTCTTCCTGAAGACTGCCAGTGTAGGGGCTTGTCTAATATCCTTGGGGAGGGTGTTCCAAAGTCGGGGGGCCACCACAGAAAAGGCCCTGTCCCTCGTCCCCACCAGACGCGCCTGCGACGCTGGTGGGATCGCGAGCAGGACCTCTCCGGATGAACGAAGAGAACACGTGGGTTCATAAACGGAGATGCGGTCACGCAGGTAGGCAGGTCCCAAAACGTTTAGGGCTTTGTAGGTGAGCAGTATGAGGGGAGGGGAGCAAAGGAACAGAAAAGGGGAAGGAAGAGAAGAAAGAAGGGATAAAGGTGTAAGAGGGGAACAAAGGGGGAAAAAAGAAAGCCACAAAGGAAATGCATATACAGGCAACACTGGATATATATGCTAATGGTATATATGCTTCACCTACAGAAGGTTCCAGCTATAGCACTCCCCCACCTCCCAACAAAATAGTCAAAATAAAATAATAATAATAATAATAATAATAATAACTTTATTTGTACCCCGCTACCATCTTCCCAAGGGACTCAATGTGGCTTACATGAGGCCAAGCCACATCGACATGAAGGCCACTATTTAGAGTCAGTTATCTTTCCTGCCTCTTGTGGCCTACCTGTGTCTTGTTGTTCTGCTCCAAAATCCACAGAGAAAGTGGAGAAGCTTTTAGACAGTTGCAGGCAGGATTTTAGGCTCGGCAGCAGTGTGCTTTGGACTCTTGTTGTCCTCAAGGCACTCACTCCATTCCTTTGTCCCCTTTGGTGCAGGCCCCACGGTCCTGGAGGTGTTCAACACGCTGCTGAAGCACCTGAGCCTCAGTGTGGACTTTGAGTTGGGCAGCCGCCGGGGCTCCGAAGGGAGCGCTGTTGACCTTTCCGTTCACTCCAAGGAGAACGACGAGAAGATCGTGCAGAACGCCATCATCCAAACCATTGGTGAGTCCCTCAAACTACAAACATATATACATATGTTTCCTGCCTCCCTTTTGTCAGTTAAACTATAGATTAGGCATGGGCAAACTTGGGCCCTCCAGGTGTTTTGAACTTCAAGTCCCACAATTCCTAACAGCCTACCGGCTGTTAGGAATTGTGGGACTTGAAGTCCAAAACACCTGGAGGGCCCAAGTTTGCCCATGCCTAATCTATAGTTTGACATTTTTCCTCCACCTGATGCCCAGAAAATTGTTTACTTCTGCTTGTTTTAACATTAACTATTCAGAATCCCAGCAGTTTATACCTCCAAACCTGTCCATCAAACCTTTCCCTCTGATATATATTGATATATTAATTTTCTTCTAAGAATGTATCCAATGATTTATCCCACAACATTATTCTTAATTTCTCTATTTCTATTCATTCCCACATCATCATCCAGTCTTCTGAAGTTGATCTTTCCGTCCTTTTCCACTACCACTTCCAGGGTGCCATAGCATTGAGCCATGGCAGTTAAAGTGATGTCAATCAGCATTAATTCTGTAATTAATTTTGTAATTGCTGGGCTTGGCCTCATGTAAGCCACCCTGAGTCCCCTTGGGGAAATCGTGGTGGGGTAAAAATAATAGTATTGTTGTTGTTGTTGTTGTTGTTGTTGTTACTAGCCGTCCCCTGCCACGCGTTGCTGTGGCCCAGTCTGTGTATATGTATTTTGTGTGTAGATGCACCCATAGTGTGTCTCACTCCCAAGTGTAAGCCACCAAATGGGTATGTGAAGCCAGGAATCTGCATTAGGTACAAGTCCAGGGCTTGGTTTTTAGCACTTATGTGCATTTTTTCACACCACTTTGAATTGGAGTTGTGCTGGTGCCATCCAAATAAAGGAACTCTGGCTTAATATGATATTATAATTATATTTTTTATTACATGTAATATTACAATATAATAGCATAGTACAATATAGTAATATATAATACTGATATTGTACTATGCTAATATAATATATAATCTGTATATATATCTTGAAAGCTGCTCTGAGTCCCCTTCGGGGTGAGAAGGGAGGCATAGAAATGTCATAAATAAATAAATAAATAAATAAATGTCATTTCACAGACCATCTTAATAAGCTAAGATCTCTCAACTTACTTGTCACTCTCCTAGCTTTGCCAACTTGCATTAAGACACATTTCCTTAATTCAGATGTAATAGAGAACTTTAAATAAATACTACTCACAATGAAGTGCCAAATCTATTGTGGGATGGGCAATGACAAAAAACGAGGCCTTGGATCCAGTTCTAGTTTACAGCTTCGTAAACAATACTGAATTGACTTGAGTCTAATATGCCATTGAATCTAGTGCGCGTCTGAATTTTCAAAATCCTGAAAGCAAAAAAGGATTTGATGCCAAATGTAATGCACAGTGGAAAAAGTGCACTTTTTGTCATTTAGTTTCCAGCAACGGAAAATAAAACCTTGGAGTGCATCTATGTTGTCGAATGAACACATTTTAAGGGCCTTGGTTTAATGCTACGGAGTCATGAGTGCTTCAGTTTGACAAGGCCTTCCCTGCCAATGAAGGTGGTGCCTAACTAAATTACAAATCCCAGGATCCCATAGCATTGAGCCATAGTCATTGAATTAGAAATGGTTGTCCCTCAAAGAGGAGCTCTAGGTGCAGCTTCTGAAGCAGCTTCCCCTTTTTGCTCACCATATGATGCAAATCTACCCTAATTTTAGCGAGGTAATTTAACCCAAAGAGGTGAGCATTAGATTTGAGTAAATAGAGTAGTTTTGGTAGTTGGGAAAAATTGCCTCAATTGGATGAGTGGCTCAGATAACACAAAGAGCAACCATTATTACAGATGAAGGGGGCTGCAAAACTAAATGAGATGTACTCAGTGGCCTCCTTGAATTCCCAGAATCTTGTCTCCAGTTTGTTCTTTCTTTTCCACTCTTTAGGTTTCTTTGGAAGCAACCTCCCAGATTACCAGCGCTCTGAGATTATGATGTTCATTATGGGGAAAGTGCCTGTCTTTGGGATGGTGTCACAGACGCTGGACACCAGTCAGCTGGGGTCTGTATCTCCTCTTTCCTTCTGGCTTTCATTCATTTAGCCTTGTTTGCAATACTTAAAAGTTTTTTAGTTGGTAGTGAATGGAATTGTCCAGTTGCGGAAGAGGCCTGAAGGGTAGGATTTTAAGATCATTACTTGGAATGGACTTCAAGGGCCATTTAGTCCAACCTCTTGCATTATTATTATTATTATTATTATTATTATTATTATTCTGACACAAAAACACAGTATGTCACAGTAAACAAGATATATATGCTGGATTTTTTATTGTTATTGTTATTATTTATTTCTTACTCACCTCTGAATACTATTAAAATACGCATAACAGATATACCCAGATAAAATGCAGATTAAAATTCACCAATTCATCATTTCTTGGAATGGACTTCAAGGGCCATTTAGTCCAACCTCTTGCATTATTATTATTATTATTATTATTTTACTGACACAAAAACACAGTATGTAACAGCAAACAAGATATATATGCTGGAATATTATTATTATTATTATTATTATTATTATTATTATTATTATTTCTTCCTCACCTCTCCTTGTGGCTCAAGGCAGGGTCCAACTTGTTTAAAGCAGCAAGATAAAGCTGAATACTATTAAAACACACACAACAGATACACCCAGGTAAAATGCAGATTAAAATTCACCAATAAAATACAGGTTAGAATTCACTAGTTGCAGGAATACACAATTGAAACCCTCCCAAGAGATGTCCACTTAACCTCTATTTACAGACTTCCAAAGATGGAGACTCTCCCACACTCTGAACCACTCTATTCCAACTCTCAAGAAGCTCTTATAGTTTATTTATTTCCAATGTTTATTTGGAAAATTTAAATCCACTGGTTTGTGCTTTCATCTCTTGAGGAATAGGTTTGATTACCACGTCAGCCTATGGGTTGATTGATGGTGTTATTTTATGGTGTTTTCATGTTTTTTTATGATGTTTTTAGAAATTTTACTGTGCTATGTTTTAATTCTATGTTTGATTGGACTTGTCCCTATGTAAGATGCCCCAAGTCCCTTCAGGGAGATGGTGGTGGGATACAAAAATAAAGTTGTTGTTGTTGTTCTGGTTGTTTTGCCAAGCCATTAGAAAAATACTTTGACAGCCACTATTTCAGTGCTGAATATGTAACACAGTCACGGGCCTTACATCTGCCCTCAGGCCAAGAAGTGTTCTCTGCCATCCAGGAAACTAACCGGTATCAACAAATAAAATGTGAGCCATTGTCAGGGATGTTACACTTCCTATTGTGGGTGTCAACAGGTGGATCTTGAAATTGGGCATCTTCACTTTTCTTTTATTAGTATCCATATACCTGATATTTCCCAGGTGTCAGGGGGGCTCTGCCCTCGTCCCTTCTCTCTCTTTCCCTCTTTTTTATTTCTTCCCCTCTTCTTCCTTCCTTCCTCCCTCCCTCCCTCCCTCCCCCCTTCCTTCCTTCCTTCCTTCCTTCCTTCCTTCCTTCCTTCCTTCCTTTCTTTCTTTCTCCCTCCCTCCCTCCCTCCCTCCCTCCCTTCTTTCTTTCTCTTTCTTTCTTTCTTTCTTTCTTTCTCTCTCTCTCTCTCTCTCTCCCTCCCTTCCTTCCTTCCTTCCTTCCTTCCTTCCTTCCTTCCTTCATTCATTCTCCAGCTTATAGAAGGCCTACCTTGCTATAAGGCCTTTCTCCTCCCATCTTCGCTTCATCTCATACACATGAAGGAGGAGGAGGAAGGTTATTTTTCTACCCCGCCTCCATCTCCCCGAAGAGACTCGGGGTGGCTTATATGGGGCAAAGCCCAGGGAACATACAATTAAAAGCAGAGCAAAATTCAGTTTAAAAAGCACAAAACAACATAACAATAATAGACAGGCATCAAGCAACAAAAGAACTAATGTGAAAAAAAGGGGGGAGGCCAAAATATTGGCTGATTAAAGAGCAATTGGTTCAACAAGGTGGATGACAATGTATAATAGCATAGGAAATATCATTAAAACAGAGCAATCTAACAGGATCAGAAATAATTCAGTTTGACTTACAAAATCTGAATAGTAATATAATATAGGAAATTCAGGTTGAATGATAATTAGGTTGCGATACTGGCTGTATGTCATGGGGTCGTCAGTCAAATGCACAACAAAACATCCATGTTTTTAATTCCTTGCGGAATGTGACTAGGGAAGGCACCAGCCTGATCTCCCTGGGGAGGGAGTTCCAGAGGCAAGGGGCCAACACCGAGAATCCCCTTTCCCTCATCCCCACCAATCGTGCTTGAGACGAGGGCGGGAGCGAGAGAAGGGCATCCCCAGAAGATCTTAAGGATTGCGTGGGCTCATAGGGGAGGAAGCGGTTGCGCAGATAGGCAGGTCCTGAACCGTTGTCACCTTTCTTTCCCAGTGACATTGCAGAGGGCACTTCACCTAGCAATAGACTTTGTGGTACAAACAGTCAGACAAACAAACATATTTCGACTTTTAGCTAGATAGACAGACAGGCAGACAGTGGTGTCCAGTAGACAAACACAGGAAGAAGAACCAGTGTTCTTTGTTGGCCGGGTAATTGAGAGACGGGGGTAACTTGCCAGTAGATTATGGCTTGCCAAGGGTGAGTGGTTAGCAGCCATCTTGCTGCCATTTCCAGAGGAAGAGCTCTTCACCCTCAGCAAACATGTGTAGTGTTATAGTGTCATGAATACTTTCCGAACCTTAAAAATGTTCTTTAATCTGTTTTCAATGGGACAGGTTGTCTTAGGCACTTCCAGGTAAAGAAGTAGACACACAGACCCAGTACTGGTTTTATAATAGCTATATTGATCACACAGACAAAGAGAAACATTCACGTGTACTCAGCATTCACTCCCACGCATACTATTCACATTAGTATTCATCACCATCTTGGAACGAGGCAGTGTCTTCAACATGGCAGACCGGAATAGTCCACTTAGGACTTTAAGATCGTCTGGGGAGACCCTGCTCGCTGTTTCCCCACCATCGCAATTGTGGTTGGTGGGGACAAGAGACAGGGCCTCCTCTGTGGTGGCCATTCACCTATGGAATTCCCTCCCAAGTGAAAATTTTCCTTCCTGAACTTCTGGAAAAAGGTGAAATCCTGGCTGTGGGATCAGGCCTTTGCATACTAGACCAACATGATGGTAGAACTATGGTTTAATGGACTCTGATGGACTCGAAAGGACTATGTGTAGGACGACGATTTAATTCTGGTGATTGTTCTAATGTTTTACTGTTTTTATGATGTTTTTATAATGTTTTATACTGTTTTTACCTAAGATGTATATGTTTTTGTTGTCAGCCGCCCTGAGTCCCTCTGCGGAGGTCAAGATAGGACGGGATATAAATGTCTGAAATAAATAATAAATAGGCGATTATCCAGACCCCAGTCATACAATTTCATTCATCCATCCACTCATGAGAATAGTGAGCCGAACCTTGGGTGATTTTCTCTGCTTCTGAACTCTATTATATTTGCCTTGCTTTTCTCTCATTGCAGAGAACAGGGAACCAGGAGGATTCAGATCATGTTGCTGCGGTCTTTGCTGATGGTAAGCTCGATTCCATGGCAGGGCTTAGTGGCACAAAGTGTCCATGTTCAGTGGTATAGACAGTGCTGTCTGGCTTCCCCCAATCCTTGGGCCAAGAATGGTGGTGGTTGCAGTACATCTGGAGAAGGGTTCTACAGATCCCTTGAATGTCTAGAAAGCCAAATAAATAGGTCTGAGATCAAATCAGGCCTGAATTCTACCTAGAAGAGGGCTAAACTGAGTCTTAGTTTTGGGTTGTTGTAGGTTTTTCGGGCTTTATGGCCATGTTCTAGAGGCATTCTTTCCTGACGTTTCACCTGCATCTATGGCAAGCATCCTCAGAGGTAGTGAGGTCTATTGGAACTAGGAAAGTGGGTTTATATATCTGTGGAAAGACCTTGGTGGGGCAAAGAACTCTTGTCTGTTGGAGCTAGGGGTGAATGTTTCAACTGACTAGGAAAAAGGGGTTTATATATCTGTGGACAAAGAATTCTTGTCTGTAGGAGCTTGGTGTGAATGTTTTAACTGACCACCTTGATGAGCATTTGATGGCCTGGCAGTGCCTGGGGCAATCTTTTGTTGAGAGGTGATTAGATGTGCCTGATTGTTTCCTCTCTGTTGTTTTGCTGTTGTAATTTTAGAGGTTTTTTTTAATACTGGTAGCCAGATTTTGTTCATGTTCATGGTTTCCTCCTTTCTGTTGAAATTGTCCACATGCTTCTTGTGGATTCCAATGGCTTCTCTGTGCAGTTCATCAGGTGCCATAGCAGAGCACCTGATGAACCAACCTGGACACAGCATATTATTTGAGAACACAGAAATGATCAAGGGTCTGGAGAACAAGCCCTATGAAGAGCGGCTTAGGGAACTGGGCATGTTTAGCCTGAAGAAGAGAAGGCTGAGAGGAGATATGATAGCCATGTATAAATATGTGAGAGGAAGCCACAGGGAGGAGGAGGGAGCAAGCTTGTTTTCTGCTTCCTTGGAGACTAGGATGCAATGGAACAATGGCTTCAAACTACAAGAGAGGAGATTCCATCTGAACATTAGGAAGAACTTCCTGACTGTGAGAGCCGTTCAGCAGTGGAACTCTCTGCCCCGGAGTGTGGTGGAGGCTCCTTCTTTGGAAGCTTTTAAGCAGAGGCTGGATGGCCATCTGTCAGGGGTGATTTGAATGCAATATTCCTGCTTCTTGGCAGAATGGGGTTGGGCTGGATGGCCCATGAGGTCTCTTCCAACTCTTTGATTCTATGATTCTATGAAATGCTGGACCACTCTCACAACCACCATGTCAGACTACTCTGGGAACAAAAAACATTGAGGGGGAGCAACTGTGTATGATAATATGTCAGTTACTCTGCATTTGTAAATGCTTGCTCAAACAACCATGACTTAACTTGTCTTTGAGTGAGGGAGCCGATCTAATCTCCTTAGGGAGGGTGTTCCATAGCCGAGGGGCCACCACTGAGAAGGCCCTGTCTCTCGTCCCCGCCCAACGTGCTTGTGATGAAGGCAGGATCGAGAGCAGGGCCTCCCCGAACAATCTTAAAGTCCTGTAAGGTTGCATTCGGGCAGGTAAATTGGGCCAGAAACGTTTGGAAGAGAGTCTGATGGGATAGGCTGCTGAGCCCGGTTGGGGAGCAACCTGGCTCCCAGATGCTTTGGTCTCAGGATCCGTTGTGTGCATTTCTTTACAGGTCACATCCGGCTACAACGCCAAAAGCATGGCGACGGTCCTCTCGGCCCCGTTTCTGGACCCTTTGCTGTCCCCGTCTCTCACAGAGGACTGTGAGCTCCGGCAACTCGTCCTGGAAATACTGCACAATCTCATTGATCGTCATGATAACAGGGCAAAGCTTCGAGGCATCAGGTAGGAAGCCAGTTGTACATAACGCCTTGCACAGGACATCCTTATTAAGCTGAGATAGTAAAACAAAATGACCATTTGTTCTTGAAGGTACATTCTTCTAATTTAAGATGTTAAAAGTATTGCTCTACACATGCAACGATTTGTGTGCTCTTCTTACACTTTCTCTCTCGCAGCCCCCTTTTGCCCAAGCAAATTTTACAGGACTCCAGGTATACCATATTTTCCAGCATATAAGACAACTGGGCGTACAAGACAACCCCCAACTTTTCCAGTTAAAATGTAGAGTTTGGGAAATATTCGCCATATAAGGCTACCCCTCTATCAGGAAAGCAATGGTCCAACAGGGATTTATTTAATACACCAGGATTGTGGCGCAGCTGGCTGAGTGTCAGCTGCATTAAGATCATTCTGACCAAAAGGTAATGAGTTCGAAGCCAGCCCGGGTTGGAGTGGGTTTCCAACCAATTGTGTGTAGCCTGTTGTCGACCTTTGCAACCCGAAAGACAGTTGCAATCTGTCAAGCAGGAAAATTAGGTACCACCTTAAAAAGTGTGGGGAGGCTAAATTAACTGATTTATGAGGCCATAAAGAAGACTCCAGCAAAGCATTCCAGTGGGGAAGCATGCGGGGAATGCGGAAGTGCTTCATCAGCGTCGCAGATGGACGAGGAAAGCGACAGCTCCCCTGGCGGCCAGAAAAAGTTAAATAGCCTCTGTGTATGTCTGTATATGTTTGTATGTCAAAAATTGGCATTGAATGTTAGCCGTATATGTGTACACTGTAATCCGCCCTCAGTCCCCTGTGGGGTGAGGAGAAGGGCGGAATATAAAAGCTGTAAATAAATAAATAAATAAATACATTGTTATGCTGCTATACCTGACATGAAAGACGACCCCCGCCCCCACTTTTGAGATGATTTTTCTGGTTTAGAAAGTCGTCTTATACGCTGGAAAATACGGTAAATAAAATTGATATAAAAGGCCAAGATTTACTGATAACACCATATAAACTGAATTTGGGAAAAAAAAATCTGTTCCTGGTTTGAAAGTGTAGTTTCCTGTTTAATTGTGCAGTCCTTACTTTGAAAGGAGTTGTTCCACTCCAGGAATGTTGTTTTTGTGACTTCCACAAACTAGGTTCAGTTGGCTGAGATTCAAAGAGATAGTTATTGAAAAACTAGAGCAACATGTGCTGCAAGATGTCCCTTCTACACAAAGTTTTTGCAGTTTAATAGACTTTTTTCTGTGTTTTTATGATAGAACCAATAGAACCCAGGAAAAAAAAAGCTTGCCACACAGTGTAATCAATAATCATTTGCAAGGCTTGCTAGAGGGGAAGATAGCTAAAATATCTTCTATTGATGGTCATGGGCGTTATCACTGCCTAAATGAAACACAATATATTGTGGGATGAAACTAATTCACGGGGTTGTTGTGAGTTTTCCGGGCTGTATGGCCATCCTCCAGAAGCATTCTCTCCTGACGTTTCACCTACATCTCTGGTAGGCCTCCTCAGAGGTTGTGAGGTCTGTTGGAAACTAGGAAATTGGGGTTATATATCTGTGGAAGTAACCTACGGATGTGAGAGCTGGACCTTAGGGAAGGCTGAGCGAAGGAAGAGAGATGCTTTTGAGCTGTGGTGTTGGAGGAAAGTTCTGAGAGTGCCTTGGACTGCGAGAAGATCCAACCAGTCCATCCTCCAGGAAATAAAGCCCAACTGCTCACTGGAGGGAAGGAGACTAGAGGGAAAGTGGAAGCACTTTGGCCACATCATGAGGAGACAGGAAAGCCTAGAAAAGACAATGATGCTGGGGAAAGTGGAAGGCAAAAGGAAGAGGGGCCGACCAAGGGCAAGATGGATGGATGGCATCCTTGAAGTGACTGGACTGACCTTGAAGGAGACCCTGGGGGTGGTGACGGCCGACAGGGAACTCTGGCCTGGGCTGGTCCATGAGGTCACGAAGAGTCGGAGACGACTGAACGAATGAACAACAACATCTGTGGAATGTCAGAGTGGGAGAAAGAACTCTTGTTTGAGGTAGGTGTTAATGTTTATTGACCTAGCAGTTTCTCCCACCCTGGACATTCCACAGATATACACACCTCATGACTTAGGACCTTTTACTCTAGCACTTAAGGCCTGGCTTTTCACTAGAGCATTTGATCTATGTTAATATTAATTTTTGTATGTATGTATTTTTATCTCTTACAATTTAGCTTGTAAATCGCCTAGAGCATCTCGGATGGAGGGCGATTAATAAGTAATTAAATATGATATGATGATATGATTTCCATAGCTGATTATTGTTGAGGCTATTGCATTAAGCAACCTTTGTGTATTCAATTACTAGGATAATACCTGATGTATCTGATCTGAAGATCAAACGGGACAAGATTTCACGGCAAGATGTGAGCTTCATGAAGAAGGTAATGTCATGTGGACTTTAGCTTGTTTTCATCATTTCTGCATGTTGTAATTCAGCCATTGATTGTGCCTAATGCCACTGAGGAAATGGATCATGGGATTTCTGGGCCTGCTGAACCTGTGAGCCAGCATGTGATTTTAAGTCCTGAAATTGAGCGTTCTGTTTCTCCTAGTTTAGTGAAAATGAAGATCACATTCCAAAGAGAGGCCCAAATAAATATTTCTCTAAAGAAATGAGTTCAGAGGATGAACTGCCAGGTGGGAAGGGTAATGAGCTGGTAGATAGGAAATAGGGCTGTCCAACCACGGAAAAATTTGTTTCTAAATTCGATTCGTTTTTAGGGTTTTTTTGCGTTTCGTTATTTAAAAGAATTCAGAAATTTTTCTTTTAAAAAGTTCGATATTTACGAAATTTCGGAAATTACAAAACAATTACGAAACAATAACGAATTGATTCGTTAATGGCGGACGCGACCGCGCAATACGCTAAAAAACCTCCAAATGGGACAGGGGGAACTTCTGAAGCTTCCCTCTCCCTCTGTTGTTGACTGTTGGTGTTATTTATTTGTCGTGTCAGAACAACCAGTCAAATTATATTACATTTCTAACAGAAACAAAGCAAACAAGCAGATTACAGAATTTGTGAGTATGAGAGTTGATTAAATGTCCTTGGACCAGTATCTGGCCACTTGGAGTGCCTCTGGTGTTGCTGCAAGAAGGTCCTCCCTTGTGCATGTGGCAGGGCTCAGGTTGCATTGTAACAGGTGGTCAGTGGTTTGCTCTTCTCCGCACTCGCATGTCGAGGATTCCACTTTGTAGCCCCATTTCTGAAGGTTGGCTCTGCATCTCGTGGTGCCAGAGCGCAGTCTGTTCAGTGCCTTCCAGGTCGCCCAGTCCTCTGTGTGCCCAGGGGGGAGTCTCTCATTGGGTATCAGCCATTGGTTGAGGTTCTGGGTTTGGGCCTGCCACTTTTGGACTCTCGCTTGCTGAGGTGTTCCAGTGAGTGTCTCTGTAGATCTTAAAAAACTATTTCTAGATTTAAGTCGTTGACGTGCTGGCTGATACCCAAACAGGGGATGGGCTGCAGATGTCTCTGCCTTGGTCCTTTCACTATTGGCTGCTACTTCCCGGCGGATGTCAGGTGGTGCAATACCGGCTAGACAGTGTAATTTTTCCAGTGGTATAGGGCGCAGACACCCTGTGATAATGCGGCATGTTTCATTAAGAGCCACATCCACTGTTTTAGCGTGGTGAGATGTGTTCCACACTGGGCATGCATACTCAGCAGCAGAGTAGCATAGCACAAGGGCAGATGTCTTCACTGTGTCTGGTTGTGATCCCCAGGTTGTGCCAGTCAGCTTTCGTATGATGTTGTTTCTAGCGCCCACTTTTTGCTTGATGTTCAGGCAGTGCTTCTTGTAGGTCAGAGCACGGTCCAGAGTGACTCCCAGGTATTTGGGTGCACTGCAATGCTCCAGTGGGGTTCCTTCCCAGGTAATAATCCTCAGAGCTCGGGATGCTTCTCTGCTCTTGAGATGAAAGGCACATGTCTGTGTTTTAGATGGGTTGGGGATCAGCTGGTTTTCCCTGTAATAGGCAGCTGGTAGATAGGAAACATAGTTTTCGCGAACTCCAAGCTGATTCACAGACTCGACGAAGGTCACAGCGCTTGTTAGAAAAAAAAAAAGCTGTTATCAGTTCGCCAGGGAAAGCGGAATGATTTCATGGCTTTATTAGAAAGACCAAAGGGATTTTTCAGCAGTCTGGTCAGCGTTGGAGTTGAAGCAACATCTTTTGTCAAGTCCTAGTCAAGCTTGCTAAGGGAATTCTAGATTCATGTTTCCAGTTGTTCATGTTCCATGCTTCCAAGTTTAAAGGATTGTTCTTGAATTTTGTGCATTACATTCTTTTGCATTCCTGGTTTTTTATGCAACTCTTGTACCTTGAATCTTATGGACTATTGCATACATTTCGACTTTGATGTTTTTACTATTTTGCTGAACTGCTTTTTGTATATTCTTCAACAAACTGCTTTGCTGATTTACATTGGACTGGAGTCCGGTGGTTAAGTACAGAAGTGCTTCCTGTCTTGGAATGCAACACTAAAACCCTTAAAACCTGAACTGAAATTACGCTCTCAGTTCTCGATTTATGCATGAACATAAGTGGAGGATTTGTGCACAGTTAGATCATAGGTCCATATAGCACCTTGTCACCCTAGAGCTTGAAATCTGCCTCTGTTGGTCACTGCAGCTAGAATAGTGTACGCCAGGAACTGGAGACAAGAAGAAATACCGAAAAAAGAAGACTGGCTGAACAAAGTGTTCAAGATTATGAACATGGATAGATTTACCTATTGGTTTTCATCTAAACAAGGCTTACCGAAGAAAGAAACCAAATGGGACCTTGTAAAAGACTACTTAAAACAGATGAAAATATTTATTTATTTAGAACTTTTATATACCCGTCTTCTCACCTCCAACGAGGGACTCAGGCCGGTTTACAACAAGGGGGTTCATACACAATAGTTTAAAAACATCACATCAATAATACACTAATATAAACACATATAATTATATAAAGCCAAGTCGTTAGCATAAAAATCACTATTCATCCCCATCCGCCCGTTTGGTCAAAAGCCATCGCCTCACTCATCAAATGCCAGATTCCAGAGCCAGGTTTTCACCAACTTTCTAAAGGTCAGGAGGGAAGGGGAGAGAGTTCCAGATCCGAGGGGCCACCACCGAGAAGGCCCTGTCCCTCGTCCCCACCAAACGCGATTGCGAAGGTGGTGGGACCAAGAGCAGGGCCCCTCCAGAAGATCTTAACAACCTTGATGTTTCATAGGGGAGAATCCGTTCGGACAGGTAAACTGGGCCGGAGTCGTTTATGGATTTATAGGTCAACACCAGCACTTTGAATTGTGCTCGGAAGCTAATTGGCAGCCAGTGGAGCTGACGCAGCAGAGGGGTAGTATGCTCCCTGTACCTCGTTCCTGTTAGTAATCTGGCTGCCGCTCGTTGGGACTAATTGCAGCTTCCGGGCAGTCTTCAGAGGCAACCTCATGTAGAGAGCGTTGCAGTAGTCTATACGGGATGTAACCAGAGAGTGGACCACTGTAGATCTCATTTGCTGAAGACTTTCAATCTTAAAGAAAAAGAAGAAGACGGAGGGGAAGCAGAACAATTGTAATATTAACTCCAAATAAACTTAATGACCATCAAAAGCAAGAAGGAAGTCAACAATTTTTTTATTTTTTTACTTTTTAACAGTTTTATAGTTTTTCATTTTTTTTCTTATTTTATTTTATTCTTCTTTTTCTCTCTCTTTCTTCCTCTTCTCTCCTCTTGTTTCTCTTTTTCCTACTTTCTATACAAGCAAATGTTCTCCCACTTTAATGTAAAGAAAACACAATTTCTAGATTTCTTTTTCCACTTTCTTTACTTCATTATTTATTTATTTATTTTATTTTAAGCATTGATATTCCGCCCTTCTCACCTTGAAGGGGACTCAGGGCAGAGCACAGCATATATACGGCAAACATTCAATGCCGGGACACACATTCTTATATACATACATAAACATTAAAACACTTATCAAAATATTAAAATACACCATTTAAAACCGTCCTAGTCATTCACGTCAAATCTAATTAACCTGGTCATCTTTCCTATTGCTGCTTTATTGCCCTGTCCTGAAAGCTTGGTCCCACAGCCAAGTTTTGACCATCCTTCTAAAGGACAGGAGGGAGGGGGCTGACCTGATCTCACCAGGAAGGGAGTTCCATAGCTGGGGAGCAATCACCGAGAAGGCCCTGTCTCTCGTCCTCACCAGTTGCGCCTGTGACAATGGCGGGACGGAAAGCAGGGCCTCCCCGGAGGATCTTAATCGCTGCGATGGTTCATAGGTGGAGATGCGTTCGGACAGGTGATTTGGGCCGGGGCCATTTAGAGGTTTTTAGGCCAAAGCCAGCACTTTGAATTGTGCCCGGTAGCAAATCGGCAGCCAGTGGAGCTGGTGTTAACATGGGAGTTGTGTACTCCCTGTATGCCGCCCCAGTTATTAACCTGGCTGCCTCTCGTTGGACTATTTGATCCTTCCGAGCAGTCTTCAAAGGCAACCCCACGTAGAGTGCATTGCATTAGTCTATCCTAGATGTAACAAGAGCATATGTTCATATGATAAAACAATAAAAACACTTAACAAAAGAGAAATGGCCCTCTGTTCCTGCACTGCTTGACTTTTTCTTGTCTTTTTAGCACGGCCAGCAACTGTATCGCCACATCTACCTGAGCTGCAAAGAAGAGGACAACGTGCACAAGAATTTTGAGCTGCTCTATACGTCCCTGGCGCTGATCACAATCGAACTGGCGAATGAAGAAGTGGTCACAGACCTCATCCGGGTAGCCATTGCGTTACAGGTATATCCGCAGGGAGACATGATCGAGGGCATAAAGCGAACCACCCAAATGTCTGTTTTTGCTGTTGAACATATATGGTGCCTGTAAATGCCTGCTGGTCAGAAAAGTCTTGAGGAAAGAGTGTTAATTCTGCTGTCCATTATTCTCACGCTCCTTCTACCTGACTTCTCTCTTTCCTCTAAGGACACTGCCATTCTTAATGAGGACAACTTGCCAATGTTCAGCCGCTGTAGCATCATGGCTCTGGTTGCCGCCTACCTGAATTTCCTGAGCCAGATGATTGCCGTCCCTGCCTTCTGTCAGCACATCAGCAAGGTGTGTGGCAACAAAAAGCCAGGTCAAGGCCACCCTGACTCCCTATACTCAGAAAAAGGCAGGATAGAAATCTGTCTGTCTGGGCCCTTCCTCACAGCTATATAATCCAGAATATCAAGGCAGAAAAATCCCACAAGATCTGCTTTGAACTGTTTTGTCTGAGTCCACACTCCTTTCTCTCTTCCAGGTCATTGAAACTAGAACAATAGAAGCCCCATACTTTTTGCCAGAAACCGTATTCCGAGACAAATACAGGTAAAGGTTGTTTTTTAAATGTTTATAAATAATGCTTTAATATCTAAAAACAATGTTGATTCTTAGTTATTTTGACAGAAATATTTCTTCTTCATTGTCACATTTGAAGGAATTTTTGTTATGTGTCTTCGCCTCGCCTCTCATGGGGCTTTCTTTGCAAGATTAGTGCAGAAGTGGGTTGCTGTTGCTTTCCGCAAACCCTGGGTTTTAAGAAGGGTCCTTGAGGGAAGTTTTGGGGAACAAGCAAATTCCTAACTGGTTGGTCACCCTTCTCTTGACAAGATGGAAGGTGTCTAGAAAAAGGGTGAAACCTCTGGAAGCTGCGAATCCCTCTGAAGAACAGCCAAGGAAGCTAGGAATGTTTATCTTGGAGGCTCCTTCTTTTGAGGCTTTTAAGCAGAGGCTGGATGGCTATCTGTCAGGGGTGATTTGAATGCAATATTCCTGCTTCTTGGCAGAATGGGGTTGGACTGGATGGCCCCCAAGGTCTCTTTCAACTCTAGGATTCTAGGATTCTAAAAGAAGGCTCAAAGAAGATGAGAGTTGTCGTGAATTCTCTACCTGTTAGGCTATGAAAAGCCTAGAAAAGTAGGCACAAGAAGTTCGGCATCCATTTTGGAAAGGGTGCCGGGGGAATCAATTTGAGTTACTCTTTCCTGTTTAGAAAGAGCAGCTTTGGAGGGAAATGAGGGAGGACTGTAATTGGCTGAGTGAGAGTGGGCAAATGGAAAAAAATGACTTTAAGGGAAGGTTTTGAAACCCTGTCAGGGAGATTGAACCTGGGTGTCAAAGGGAGAAGGTGTTAGAGTTTGGAGTGGTGAAGATGGTTAGGGAGAGAGAGGCCTGAGATTGGTCAGTTGGCTAGCAGAGATAGCTAGTGAGAAGATTACAGCTATTTGGGAAGGATAGCTGGGGAGTGGAGAGACAGATCCCAAAAGACAAAGACTGTCTGTGTGGAAGAGTAATTTAGAAATTACTGTCAGAGAAGCCATCATGTCAGTAATCTAAGGAGGAAGAGCAAAGTGTTTCATGTGTAACTAACTCTGAACTGTTTAAAGTAACCACACGCCTTTAAGTCTGTATTTTGAAACAGCTAAGCTTTAAACCTGAATTGTTCCAGTTCTCTTAACTAAACACCATTGTTTTGTTGTTCACATCAACTGCCTCACGTGTGCCTCTGTGGGGGAAGTTTTAAAAGCAGTTTCCTGCAGCAAACAAGAGTCTATGGTGGCAGCATATAGTTTAAAGAACAATCTTTTAGTGTTACCTCAGAAACACAAGCCTGAGGGCTAATCCAACATACTCTTGCCTAAGATACCTCAAATAAGTCAAGGGCTTATCAGTGCTTTTTAAGTTTGGTGGTGGCCAATGGGTTTTCAAAAGGGTTTTTCGGGCAGAAGAAAGTTCCAGCTTAGCGCAGCTTTTATTTTGGGCCTTTAATCACAGAAGCCACATTCCAATCTAAGTGATGTTCTGCTTTTGGGATTTTTATTCCCAAATAAATCTGTCCTCCACACCGTTATAAGAGTCATGTTTAAATATGGGCATGGGGGTCATATTGAGGAGAGGACAAGCCTCTCTGTTGCTCCAGAGACTGGGACACAAAGAATTCAAATGGCAGGAGAAGAGATTCTGCATAAACATTAGGAAGAACTTCCTGGTGGGAATTGTTTGGCAGCGGAATGTGCTTCTGCCTTGGCGTGTGGTGGTGCCTCCTCAGGATTTTCAAACAGCAGCTGGCTGTCATTTATTTCGCGCATTTCTACCCCGCCCTTCTCAACCCCTGAGGGGGGACTCAGGGCAGCTTACAAAAGCACAATTCGATGCCAGCATAAACATAACAATGGATAAAACATGTAAACAGCAATTATAACAATTAAGGCAGTCAGTTTATACATCAAAATCAACAAAAACAATCTAATGCTCAGCGTTCGCCATCTCAGAGTCTGTAAATTCATTCCACATGTCAAGTACTATCGATTCTGGTCGTCATTGTCCTTATCTAACCGCCAGATTGCCCGAAAGCCTGGTCCCACAACCATGTTTTTAATTTCCTTCTGAAAGAGAGGGATGTCGATGACATAATTTCCCCCGGGAGTGAATTCCACAGGTGAGGGTCCACCACTGAGAAGGCCCTGCTCCTCGTCCCCACCAATCTCACTTGTGATAGAGGTGGGGTCGAGAGCAGGGCCTCCCCAGAAGATCTCAAACTCCGAGGTGGGACGTAGAAGGAGATACGTTCAGACAGATATGCTGGACCGGAGCCGTAAAGGGTTTTGTAGGTCAAAACCAGCACTTTGAATTGTGCTCAGAACCGGATCGGCAGCCAGTGGAGCTGACATAGCAGGGGGGTGGTATGCTCCCTGTATGACACTCCGGTGACTAATCTGGCTGCCGCCCGCTGGACTAATTGAAGTTTCCGAACAGTCTTCAAAGGCAACCCCACGTAGAGTGCGTTGCAGTAATCTATTCAGGATGTAACAAGACCACTGTGGACCACTGTGGCCAGATCCGACTTCCCAAGGTACGGGCGCAACTGGCACACAAGTTTTAATTGTGCAAGAGCTCTCCCGGCCACCGCCGAGACCTGGGGTTCCAGGCTCAGCGATGAGTCCAGGATCACTCCCAAGCTGCAAACCTACGTCTTCAGGGGGAGTGGAACCCCGTCTAACACAGGCTGTCACCCTATGCCCTTGAGACTGACCAGTAGGACCTCTGTCTTGTCTGGATTCAGCTTCAATTGGGAAGGCTTGCATCGAGTCTTCTTGGCAGAATGAGTTGAGCTGGATGACCTTTGGGGGTCCCTTCCAAGTCTACAATTTTATGATTCTTAATAGTGAGGGGGTTGCAAGACCGGTGGGTAGGCCAGCTGGAACTCTGGAGAAGCCACCTTCCGTAAATGACATGGATGGTTGATTACCTTGCTTGCAATGTCTTGATTTCCTGTTTATTTTTCTCTCTCCCTCTCCCCAACATGTGTATTTTAAACAGTCTCCCCAAAACCTTAGACAAGGATGACAAGACCTTGTTTTTCCTGACTCACAAGATTGTGGAGTCCTTGGGCGGGAGTGGATACAGTGTGGAGAGGCTCTCGGTGCCTTACGTGCCCCAGGTCACAGGTGAGTAGTCGCATGTGCCCGTGGATGACATTTGCAGGTGGAAATGCACCTCTGGCTGCCCTTCAACTTCCTGTCAAGTCATTTTTATTCCTGGAGGTTGTCTTCTCACCCACCTCCCTCCCGATCTGCCTCTTTTCAGCCTGGCCATGAATAAATCAAGTACCTTAACATACTCCGAGGCTGCCATGGAGGTCCCCCAGGTTTGTGCTGGAAACTTAGAAGCACGCAACTAGGTATAAATAAGTACCTGCATTGACTTGAGTTTAATTCACAATCGAATCTAATGCGCAGCTCAATTGTCAAAACCCTGAAACTAAAAAAAAGTATTTGCTGGAGAATGTATTATGCAGTGGTAGGAAGTGTGCTCTTTGGCCAAAAACAAGTGTGCATTACAATGTATTATCAAAGCCTTTGAGACTGGAATCACTAGGTTGTTGTAGGTTTCGTCAGGCTATATGGCCATGTTCTAGAAGCACTCTATCCTGACCTTTCGCCTGCATCTATGGCAAGCATCCTCAGAGGTTGTGAGGTTCTGTTGGAACTAGGAAAATTGGGTTTATATATCTGTGGAATGACCAGGGTGGGACAAAGGACTCTTGTCTGTTGGAGGCAGGTGTGAATGTTTCAACTGACCACCTTGATTAGCATTTGATGGTCTGGCGGTGCCTGGGGCAATCTTTTGTTGAGAGGTGATTAGATGTCCCTGATTGTTTTCCCTCTGTTGTGCTGTTCTAATTTTAGAGATTTTTTTTAATACTGGGAGCCAGATTTTGTTAATTTTCATGGTTTCCTCCTTTCTTTTGAAATTGTCCACATACGAAATAAATATATCTGTGGAATGACCAGGGAGGGAGAAAGAACTCTTGTCTGTTGGAAGGAGGTGCTCCTTGATTCGTGTTTGGGCAATGCTGCTGCGTTTGGGGATCCCTATGTAGACTTGTCCACAGCTGCATGGTATATTTTTTAGTGTTTATTGTTCTTATGCTTCTAAATGCTTTGTGATGTTTCTTTTACTTTTACTAATGTATGTATTTTGTATGTGGCATCGAATTGTGCTGACTTGTTCGCCGTCCTGAGTCGCCTCTTTGTAAACAAGACAAGTCCTCTTTTCATAAGGATTCTGTCCCTCTGCAGATGAAGACAGGCTCTCCCGGCGGAAGAGTATTGTGGACACTGTGTCGATTCAGGTGGACATCCTTCCTGGCACAGAAGACAAGGTAGGGGTGTTCTGTCAGATCTCGTGGCAAACTGGGCAAGAAGTGCAGTTCAACATCTTTATTAATGACTTAGATGAAGGGCTAGAAGGCATGATCATCAAGTTTGCAGACGACACCAAATTGGGAGGGAGAGCCAATAGTCCAGAGGACAGGAGGATTCAAAACGATCTTGACAGATTAGAGAGATGAAGGGCCAAAACTAACAAAATGAAGTTCAACAGAGACAAATGCAAGATACTCCACTTTGGCAGAAAAAATGAAATGCAAAGATACAGAATGGGTGACGCCTGGCTCGAGAGCAGTACGTGTGAAAAAGATCTTGGAGTCCTCATGGACAACAAGTTAAACATGAGCCAACAATGTGATGTGGCGGCAAAAAAAGCCAGTGGGATTTTGGCCGGCATCAAGAGGAGCATAGTGTCTAGATCTAAGGAAGTAATGCTACCCCTCTATTCTGCTTTGGTTAGACCACATCTGGAATATTGTGTCCAATTCTGGGCACCACAATTCAAGAGAGATATTGACCCTAAGCTGGAATGTGTCCAGAGGAGGGCGACTAAAATGATCAAGGGTCTGGAGAACAAGCCCTATGAGGAGCGGCTTAGGGAACTGGGCATGTTTAGCCTGAAGAAGAGAAGGCTGAGAGGGGATATGATAGCCATGTATAAATATGTGAGAGGAAGCCACAGGGAGGAGGAGGGAGCAAGCTTGTTTTCTTCTTCCTTGGAGACTAGGACGCGGAACAATGGCTTCAAACTACAAGAGAGGAGATTCCACCTGAACATGAGGAAGAACTTCCTGACTGTGAGAACCGTTCAGCAGTGGAACTCTCTGCCCTGGAGTGTGGTGGAGGCTCCTTCTTTGGAGGCTTTTAAACAGAGGCTGGATGGCCATCTGTCAGGGGTGCTTTGAATGCAATATTCCTGCTTCTTGGCAGAATGGGGTTGGACTGGATGGCCTATGAGGTCTCTTCCAACTCTTCGATTCTATGATTCTATGGCCCTCCATATTGGCCCATTTGATTCATGTATTCTCTTTAGGAATCTCTAAATCAGGCATGGGCAAACTTGGGCCCTCCTGGTGTTTTGGACTTTAGCTCCCATTTCTGAATAATCCCTTGGGTTTATGTCTCTGCTGTGTTTGTGATGTAAACAAATTAAAGGCACGCTATTTCTTCCAGGTCAACAACACGGAAGAAATCACCTTTGAAGCTCTGAAGAAGGCAATAGGTAAACAGACCACCATCTAATTGTGTCCTCCCAGCAGCTTTTGGAGAGACAGAAGGGCCTCCTTTATATCTAACCCTTTTCTCAAAGGCAGCTTACAAAATATTAAAATGTGTAGGAAGATATCTAATCTTTTGAGAGAGGGAGAGAGAGAACTTTTTAAAATGCAATTGAGCAATCCATAGAATCATTGCAGTTTTAAAATCCAGTAAAAGACATAATAATAATAATAATAATATTAAAATATAATGGTATAGTGCAATATAGTAATATATACTGATATTGTACTTTGTTAATAATATAATATATTGTATGAAAATATATATTGTAAGCCGCTCTGAGCTCCCTTCGGGGTGAGAAGGGCGGCATATAAGCGCCGTAAATAAATAAATAAATAAATAAATAAATAATAATAATTATTATTATTATTTATTTGTACCCCGCTACCATCTCCCCAAGGGACTCGGTGCGGCTTACATGAGGCCAAGCAAATAAACAAGATATCATCCCATTAATACACAGCATATTAGATCTAGGGAAGTAATGCTACCCCTCTATTCTGCTTTAGTTAGACCACAACTGGAATATTGTGTCCAATTCTGGGCACCACAATTCAAGAGAGATATTGACAAGCTGGAATGTGTCCAGAGGAGGGTGACTAAAATGATCAATAGCCTGGAGAACAAGCCCTATGAGGAGCGGCTTAAGGAGCTGGGCATGTTTAGCCTGAAGAAGAGAAGGCTGAGAGGGGATATGATAGCCATGTATAAATATGTGAGAGGAAGCCACAGGGAGGAGGAGGGAGCAAGCTTGTTTTCTGCTTCCCTGGAGACTAGGATGCAAAGAAGCAATGGCTTCAAACTACAAGAGAGGCGATTCCATCTGAACATGAGGAAGAACTTCCTGACTGTGAGAGCCGTTCAGCAGTGGAACTCTCTGCCCCGGAGGGAGTGTGGTGGAGGCTCCTTCTTTGGAAGCTTTTAAACAGAGGCTGGATGGCCATCAGCCAGGGGTGATTTGAATGCAATATTCCTGCTTCTTGGCAGAATGGGGTTGGACTGGATGGCCCAGGAGGTCTCTTCCAACTCTTTGATTCTATGATTCTATGAAAATAAACAAGATAGCATCCCATTAATACCCAGCATAATAGATTCCTAAAACCTTGCTAGAAGAGGAGAGGGGGCCTTCTCGGTGGTGCCCCCCCCCCCACCTCTGGAACGCCCTTCCAAGGGAAATAAGACAGGCCCCATCCCTCCCCTCCTTTCGTAAGAGCTTGAAGACCTGGTGGTTTCAACAAGCCTTTGAAAATGACCAGTTCTAACTGAGTCTTACACATTGTTGAATACGGCTTTATTCTTCCTACCCAGATTACTTGTTTTAATCGGCCCCGGAATGAACAGCCACAGACCCGTACCTAATATTATTGTTGCCTGCCATAGCATTGCACTTAATTCCCGGCCTCCCTAGAATTTTTGGGCTTGCACTAATCTTGGCCCGGCCTTTTTAAATTTTGAAAATGCCTTGAACAGACAGGATTACTTTTAATATGTGTGTTATGGCGACAATTTTTATGCTTATATTGTTTTGTGAATCTTATGGGTATGTTGTTTTACTTTGTATGTTTTGTGATGTTACCTGGGAACCGCTCTGAGTCCCCTCGGGAAGATGGAGAGCAGTATATAAATAAAGTTTATTATTATTATTATTATTATTATTATTATTATGAGTTTTCCTTGGCTGGAGGAAGGAGGCAGCCACATTCTAGCTTCCTAGCACAACCTTCCTTTAAGACTCTCCAATGAATTTATTTATTTATTTATTTTTATCATATTTGTATACCGCCCCTCTCAACCCAGAGGCAACTCGAGGTGGTTTACAGTTGGCAATGCCCCTAAACAACATAAAATACAGTTAAAAGCATTACAAATAATATAAACCATATAAAAGCAATTAAACAATAAAAACCATAAAGCACAAGTCCTCAGCATTTCATCACTAAAATCATTTTTCCGTCGCATCCTCCAATTGTTCCATCGATCTCAATTAGTCTGTTACACTGCGTCTGCAAATGCCTGCTCAAACAGCCAGGTTTTGACTCTTTTGAAATGCTAGGAGGGAGGGGAGCAATCAAATATCCCTAGGGAGGGCGTTCCATAGCCAAGGGGCCACCTCTGAGAAGGCCCTGTCTCTCATTACTGCCAATCGCATCTGCGAAGGGGGTGGGACCGAGAGCAGGGCCTCTCCAGACGATCTTAAGCACCTGGATGGTTCATAGGGAGATACTTTACTCCTGTCCCGTCGCTTCCTCTAATGCTGCCTCTTAATTTTCTTTTTCCCAAAGACAACACCGGCCTTGAAGAGCAGGAGAAGGAGAAGAGGCGCCAAGTGATCGAGAAATTCCAGAAGGCTCCCTTTGAAGAGATTGCGGCGCAGTGCGAAAACAAGGTGAGGCTGGAGAAGGGACAACTGAGAGAAGGGGATATTTGGAAGGCGCAAGCTTGTTTTCTGATGCTCTGGAGAATAGGACTCAGTTGAGCCATGGGTTCAAAATCTATATTTATTTATTCATTTATTTCATATATTTCCTATATTTCTATCCCACCCTTCTCCCCACAAGGGGGTCTCATCGCGGCCTCACATGAGCATCAGAGGATGCTAACAGTATAAATACCATAAAAATTACAATTCACAATAAAATCATTTTAAAACACTGTACAAGATCATCAGTAAAATTTAACAATAAATTAATAGAGCAGTGGTTCTCAACCTTTCTAATGCCGCGACCCCTTAGTACAGGTCCTCATGTTGTGGTGACCCCCAACCATAAGATTATTTTCGTTGCTACTTCACAACTGTAATTTTGCTCCTGTTATGAATTGTAATGTAAATATCTGATATCCAGGATGTATGTTCAGTCACTGGACCAAATTTGGCACAAATACCCAATACTCCCAAATTTGAATACTGGTGAGGTTGGGGGTGATTGATTTTGTCATTTGGTAATGCTGGAGTTGCTGGGATTTATAGTTCACCTAAAATCAAAGAGCCTTCTGAACTCCGCCAATGATGGAATTGAATCAAACTGGGCACACAGAATTCCCATGACCAAGAGAAAATACTGGGAAGCTCTGGTGGACATTGACCTTGAGTTTTTTGGAGTTGTAGTTCACCTACATCCAGAGAACACTGTGGACTCAAGCAATGATGGATCTGGATCAAACTTGGCACAAATACTCAATATGCCCAATTGTGAACACTGCTGGAGTTTGGGGATCATAGACTTTAACATTTGGGAGTTGTAGTTGCTGGGATTTATAGTTCACCTACAATCAAAGAGCATTCTGAACTCTACCAACGATGGAATTGAACCAAACTTGGCACACAGAACTCCCACGACCAAGAGAAAATACTGGAAGGGTTTGGTGGGCATTGACCTTTTAATTTTGGAGTTGTAGTTCATCTACATCCAGAGACAACTGTGGACTCAATGAAGGATCTGGACCAAACTTGGCACGGATACTCAATATGCCCAAATGTGAACACTGGTAGAGTTTGGAGAAAATAGGCCTTGGCATTTGGGAGTTGTAATTGTTGGGATTTATAGTTCACCCACAATAAAATAGCATTCTGAACCCCACCAATGATAGAATTGGACCAAACTTTCCACACAGAACCCCCATGACCAACAGAAAATACTATGTTTTCTGATGGTCTTTGGCGACCCCTCTGACACCACTTCACAACCCCCATTGGGGTCCCGACCCCCAGGTTGAGAAACACTGTAATAGATTAACGTGCCAGTAAAACCAAGCCGAGCCGGGAGAATCCATGTCGCAAAATCCAAATTTCCTTTTTGTATTGCCACTGGCCTCTAATCGAACACCTGACCTCAGAGCCAGGTCTTCAGTTGTCTGCTAAAGGACAGGAGGGAGGTGGCCAACCTGATGTCCTCAGGGAGACAGTTCCACAGACGGGGGGCCACTGCCGAGAAGGCCCTGTCTCTCATCCCCACCAAAAGGCTGTTAGGAATGGTGGGAGTTGAAGCCCAAAACACCTGGAGGGCCAAAGTTTGAAGAGCATTGATTTTGAGTGTCACTTTCTGATTCTGGATTACCCCATGGGCATGGGAAAATCGAAGAACGACACAGTAACATGTCAGGTGTGTTGCTATTGTGAGACAAGACTGGTCCCTGCTTATAGCTACAAGTATTCATCCCAGGAAATCAGGAGACGCTTACTTCTTGGGAGGAGAGCAGTGTCCAGTCTCGATAAAATAGTAAAGAGTAGAGACATCACACTGGCAACAAAGATCCATTGCCTAGTCCAAGCCATGGTCTTCCCTGTAGTCACCTACGGATGGGAGAGCTGGACCTTCGGGAAGGCTGAGCGAAGGAAGAGAGAGGCTTTTGAACTATGGTGTTGGAAGAAAGTGCTGGGAGTGCCTTGGACTGCGAGAAGATCCAACCAGTCCATCCTCCAGGAAATAAAGCCCGACTAAAGCTCACTGGAGGGAAGGAGACGAGAGACAAAGTGGAAGTCCTTTGGCCACATCATGAGGAGACAGCAAAGCCTAGAGAAGACAATTATGCTGGGGAAAGTGGAAGGCAAAAGGAAGAGGGGCCGACCAAGGGCAAGATGGATGGATGGCATCCTTGAAGTGACTGGACTGACCTTGAAGGAGCTGGGGGTGGTGATGGCTGACAGGGAGCTCTGGCATGGGCTGGTCCATGAGGTCACGAAGAGTCGAAGACGACTGAACGAATGAACAACAACATTCATCCCAGTTCCTCATGTAAGCCGCCCCAAGTCCCCATCGGGGAGTATAAATAAAGATGATAATGATGATGATGATGATTATTATTATTATTACTAGCCGTCCTCTGCTACATGTTGCTGTGGCCCAGTCTGTGTATATGTGTTTTGCGTGCATACATATGTATGTGTATGTGTATTTCTGTGGTTATGTGCATGTGTTGTAATGTATTTTTTGTTTTTTGGCTTTTTAAGTCTCTTCTGTTGTGTTTTTCAGTGTTTTTATGAGTGATGGTCACTCGTTGGCCTGATAGGTGTCTTGTGTCCAAATTTGGTGTCAATTCGCCCAGTGGTTTTTGAGTTATGTTAATCCCACAAACGAACATGACATTTTTATTTATATAGATTATTATTATGCTGTGTATTCAAGAAGCACAGAGTTTCTCCAAGTTTACTCCCTTGGAAATTACTAAGAAGGATCTTCCAAAATCATAGAATCCTAGAGTTGGATGAGACCCTAAGGGCCATCCAATCCAACCTCCATTCCACCAGGCTGGAAAAAGCACTATCAAAGCTCTCCAGACAGATGGCCACCTAGCCTCTGCTGTAAAAGCCTCCAAAGAAGGAGCCTCTATTGGACTCTGAAGCAGTGAGCTCCATTGTTGAGCAGCCTTTATGGTCAAGGAGTTCAAGAATGACATGAAACCTCGCTAATAGTGTTCCATTGTTTTGGTTTTTGTGTGTGTGTCAGGACCAACCTGAGAAACCGCAAGTTGTTTCTGGTGTGAGGGAATTGGCCGTCTGCAAGGACGTTGCCCAGGGGAAGTCCAGATGTTTTACCATCCTTGTTGGAGCTGGAATGTGTCCAGAGGAGAGCGACTAAAATGATAAAGGGTCTGGAGAACAAGCCCTATGAGGAGCGGCTTAAGGAGCTGGGCATGTTTAGCCTGAAGAAGAGAAGGCTGAGAGGGGATATGATAGCCATGTATAAATATGTGAGAGGAAGCCACAGGGAGGAGGAGGGAGCAAGCTTGTCTTCTGCTTTCCTGGAGACTAGGACGCAATGGAACAATGGCTTCAAACTACAAGAGAGGAGATTCCATCTGAACATGAGGAAGAACTTCCTGACTGTGAGAGCCGTTCAGCAGTGGAACTCTCTGCCCCGGAGTGTGGTGGAGGCTCCTTCTTTGGAAGCTTTGAAACAGAGGCTGGATGGCCATCTGTCAGGGGTGATTTGAATGCAATATTCCTGCTTCTTGGCAGAATGGGGTTGGACTGGATAAAGGCCCATGAGGTCTCTTCCAACTCTTTGATTCTATGATTCTATGAGGCTTCTCCAATGTCCCTGCATGGGGAGCTGGAGCTGACAGAGGGAGCTCAACCTGCTCTCTCCGGATTCAAACCGCTGATCTATTGGTCAGCAGTTCTGGCAGCACAAGGGTTTAACCCATTGTGCCACCAAGGGCTGTTGCATGGTAAAAGGGCTGTTGCTTTCAGGGAAGAGCGGGAGGCAGAACGCCAATTCTGGGATGGAAACACATCTTGAATACTTTCAGGATCTCAGTAATTCTCTGCTTCCTCCCTGCAGGCCAACCTCCTTCACGACCGGCTTGCGCAGATATTGGAGCTCACCATTCGGTAAGAGGAATTTGCAGAGGCGTCGTGTGTGCTGTTACTGTGACTATCCTGGTTGAATAGGATTACATTGAATAGATCTACGGTCTGGCCTTCAAATTCAACAAAACAAAGGAATGGCCATCAATTGGAGAAGCCTTACAAGAGAGAACACATGGAGAATAGATAAGGCTAATTTACTTACTTACTTACGTACTTACTTACTTACTTAGGCAATCCCTCGTTGTCCGAGTAGAATAATCCTCCAGGGTGGGTCCGTAGGTGACTGTGGAGCCCAATTCTTGATCTGCATCATCTCCCGCAGTGAGGGCATCGGTTTCCAGGTGAAAGGTGGTCCTGGTCGGGGTTGGCTTGACGCATCTTCCTCTTGGCACGTTTCTCCCTTTCACCCTCCATTCATGCCTCTTCAAATTCTGCAGCACTGCTGGTCACAGCTGACCTCCAGCTGGAGCGCTCCACTGTGTCCTATCCCAGTTCTCAGTGTCTATGCCAGCGATTTTAAGGTTGGCTTTGAGCCCATCTTTCAATCTCTTTTCCTGCCCATCAACATTCCGTTTTCCGTTCTTAAGTTCGGAGAAGAGCAACTACTTTGGGAGACGTTGGTCGGGCATCTGGACAATGTGGCCGGTCCAGCGGAATTGATGGCGGAGGACCATCACATCAGTGCTGGTGGTCTTTGCTTCTTCCAGCACGCTGACGTTTGTCCGCTTGTCTTCCAAAGAGATTTGCAGGATTTTCCAGAGGCAGCATTCCAGGATCGTTCCAGGAGTTGCATGTGACGTCTGTAGACAGTCCATGTCTCGCAGGCATATAGCAGGGTTGGGAGGACAATAGCTTTATAAACAAGCACCTTGGTATCCCTACGGATGTCCCGGTCCTCAAACACTCTCTGCTTCATTTTTGGGCTAAAAAGATTCCCCTCAGCTTATACTCGAGTCAAGGTTATTTATTATTTTACTATGTTATTAGTATTATTTTTAGTACATTTATTATTTTACTTTATTACTGTTATTATATTTCCATTATTTACTCTGGTTACATCCCGTATAGATTACTGCAACGCTCTCTACGTGGGGTTGCCTATGAAGACTGCTCGGAAGCTACAAATGGTCCAACGATCGGCAGCCAGGATGCTAACAGGAGCGGCACTCAGGGAGCACACCACTCCTCTGTTGCGCCAGCTCCACTGGCTGCCAATCTGCTACCGGGCACAATTCAAAGTGCTGGCTTTAGCCTTTAAAGCCCTAAACGGTTCTGGCCCGACCTATCTGTCCGAACGCATCACCCCCTATGAACCAGTTAGAACATTAAGATCGTCCGGGGAGGCCCTGCTCTCGATCCCACCAGCCTCACAGGCACGGCTGGTGGGGACGAGATACAGGGCCTTCTCAGTGGTGGCCCCTCGGCTGTGGAACACCCTTCCCGCAGACATTAGGTCGGCCCCCTCCCTGCTGACGTTCAGAAGAAGAGTGAAGACCTGGCTCTTTGAACAGGTGTTTAATTAAGCAGTGCAATTAAATGATTGATCTTGGAACTTGGAATAATGAACGAGGAAATCGGATTATGACTTCACTGATGAGACGTGATGAGTTAGTTATATGGATGTATTGACGTTATATTGATGTATTGATGTGCTGTTATATTGATGTAGTTGCCTTAGTTACTGTTTTTAAATGCTAGTGTTGTGCACTTTGTATATTGACCTGGTTGTAAACCGCACTGAGTCGCCTACGGGCTGAGAGAGTGCGGTATACAAATAAAGTAAATAAATAAATAAATATTATTATTATTATTATTATTATTATTATTATTACCTTTACATTATGTTACTGTACTATTATTTTATTACATTTATTATTATAATCTATTATTATTATTATTACATTTATTATTTTACTCTCTTTATTATTATTGGAAGGATACGTAAGCACATTTACATTGAGGAAGGTTAGCATAATGGTTTGGACAGTTGGACAGTCTTATCTTAAATTACAATTTTATGTAAATACACAAAAACATTTAACCTACTGATGATTATCAGTAACAACTGCATTTCTCACCCTCGGCTTATACTCGAGTCAATACATTTTCCCAGTTTCTTGTGGTAAAATTAGGTGCTTTGGCTTATATTCGCGTCGGCTTATATGCGAGTATATACGGTAAATTAAATTTTGCTCCTGACCATAGAATCATAGAATCAAAGAGTTGGAAGAGACCTCATTGGCCATCCAGTCCAACCCCATTCTGCCAAGAAGCAGGAATGACCATCCTCTTTTTTTTTTTCTGTCCTTGCAGGCCTCCTCCCAGCCCTTCCGGCACGCTGACCATCACCGCCGGACACCCCCACTATCAGTCCGTTCCCGTCTATGAGATGAAGTTTCCAGATCTTTGTGTGTATTAAAGAGAAGCCTTCTAGCCTCTGCTGGGCATGGCTTTGGGGCATTCGAGCGTGCTGCGTTGAGCCCGCTCACTGTGCATTTGCAGCTCGGCCTTCACTCTTTTCTTTGCCACATTTTACCAGAGCTTTGAAGGCACAGCCTTGGTGCTTGAGTTGCAGATTTTTCCCAGTTCTGTTCGTTCTGATATTGTGGTCGACGATTTCACGACTCATTTTTCTGTCCTCTTCGAAAGGGAAAACGGGCAGTGCAATAGTGTTGTCTTGCCAAATATTTCAAAGAATAAGGCCTTTCAAATAAACTAAGGCAAGCGTGGTCCAACTTGGGCCTTCCAGGTGTTTTGGACTTCAACTCCCACAATTCCTAACAGCCGGTAGGCTGTTAGGAATTGTGGGAGTTGAAGTCCAAAACACCTGGAGGGCCCAAGTTGGCCCATGCTTGTTCCAAGGCTCGATAGGACTAAGCTTCAAATCCTTGCGTTGTTTTCTCTCTTTGCATCACACATTCCTAATGAATTATTGGCGTGGTGTATACATGTTGCCGCTTTCCATTCTGTGGTACTGAAAACCCTGAAGATACAGGCCCTAAGTGTTGTTTTTGCCTCTCTTTTCAGTCATTGCAATAATTCTGAATGCAGCCAAACATTGGCAACACTTTTGACATCCCAAATACTTAGTCCGTACCTCATGCTTGGCGGGGAGGGATGGGAAATAGATATTTTTGCCGTGTCGCTTTTAGAATACCTAATGTGTAGATATATTATCTATATTTAGTACTCCTCAAAAATACTAAGTGCATTTGAAAATGGGAAATGAGGGTCTTTTCAAACTAGATGTCGTCCAAACTTGTGTGATCGATCGCCCTTTGTAGCATAGACTTTTTAGTACTGTTTTGTCAACTGAAAGGAAAACCTGTGGATGGAACTTGCTGGGCAGGTTAGAACTTTTTTTATGATTGTGTGTGCTTAGGAATGTTTTGAATCCATTACAACTTCCTTGCAATGTTTCTCTCTCGAGAGTGATACACGGACTTAGATATCCCAGATAATATGCTACTTGCGTGTAAACAAAGAAGGCGTATACAATGCCTGTAATACTAAAAGCTGCTATAATCTCCCATTGTAGTAGCAGCAAAGTTTCGTTTCCATCCACTCCACAATTCCAAGGTAAGACTTTAAAATAACCCCCTCTCAGTAGAATGATAGCTGGAAAATGTTACTAGATTTCTCAATATTTTTTTTGTCACCACGCTTGTGTGTATTCCATCATGAGACGTATCCCGTTTCCCCGAAAATAAGACACTGTCTGATATTAATTTTTTGCTCCCAAAGATGTGCTAGGTCTTATTTTCAGTGGATGTCTTATTTTTTACCATGAAGAAGAATTCACATGTACAGTGTTCCCTCACTACTTCGTGGTTCGCTTTACATGGACTCTTAAAGAAATATTAATATAGCCAATCTCCCATGGAAGTTCCTGGACCATTTGGACAGCAGGGACGGTATTACAGCTTCCGACTACCAGAGGGAATGTGCTTGCAAACAAAAACTTTGCTAGGTCTTACTTTCGAGGGAGGCCTTATATTCTCCCACACACTGTCTGGAGACCACAACAATCTCCCATGGAAGCTCCTGGACCATTTGGACAGCAGGAATGGAAGCTCCTAGACCATTTGGACAGCAGGAATGGTGTTACAGCTTCCGACTACCAGAGGGACTTGCTCCCAAACATAAACTTTGCTAGGTCTTACTTTCGAGGGAGGCCTTATATTCTCCCACACACTGTCTGGAGACCACAACAATCTCCCATGGAAGCTCCTGGACCATTTGGACAGCAGGAATGGTGTTACAGCTTCCGACTACCAGAGGGACTTGCTCCCAAACATAAACTTTGCTAGGTCTTACTTTCGAGGGAGGCCTTATATTCTCCCACACACTGTCTGGAGACCACAACAATCTCCCATGGAAGCTCCTGGACCATTTGGACAGCAGGAATGGTGTTACAGCTTCTGACTACCAGTGGGACTTGCTCCCAAACATAAACTTTGCTAGGTCTTACTTTCGAGGGAGGCCTTATATTCTCCCACACACTGTCTGGAGACCACAACAATCTCCCATGGAGGTTCCTGGACCACTTGGACACCAGGGACGGTATTGCAGCTTCTGGCCACCAGGGGGTACATGCTTCCAAACAAAAACTTTGCTAGGTCTTACTTTCGAGGGAGGCCTTATATTCTCCCACACACTGTCTGGAGACCACAACAATCTCCCATGGAAGCTCCTGGACCATTTGGACAGCAGGAATGGTGTTACAGCATCCGACTACCAGAGGGAATGTGCTTGCAAACAAAAACTTTGCTAGGTCTTACTTTCGAGGGAGGCCTTATATTCTCCCACACCCTGTCTGGAGACCACAACAATCTCCCATGGAGGTTCCTGGACCACTTGGACACCAGGGACGGTATTGCAGCTTCTGGCCACCAGGGGGTGCATGCTTCCAAACTTCCGACTACCAGAGGGACTTGCTCCCAAACAAAAACTAGGTCTTACTTTCGGGGGAGGCCTTATATTTAGCAATTTAGAAAAATCTCTCGGTCTTATTTTCAGGGGATGTCTTATTTTCGAGGAAACAGGGTAGACCAGGTCAGTGTTTACTTGTTGCTGTTGTTCATGTATGCCTAGAGCAGGCATGGGCATACTTGGGTCCTCCAGGTGTTTTGGACTCCAACTCCAACCATTCTTAACAGCCTCAGGCCCCTTCCTTGGATAGTAAGGACGGTATTGCAACTTCTGGCCACCAGGGGGAGCATGCTCCCAAACAAAAACATTGCTAGGTCTTACTTTCGGGTGAGGCCTTATATTTAGCAATTTAGAAAAATCTCTACTGGGTCTTATTTTCAGGGGATGTCTTATTTTTGGGGAAACAGGGTAGATTATGACCAGGTCAGTGTTTACTTGTTGTTTATCTATATCTAGAACAAGCATGGGCATACTTGGGTCCTCCAGGTGTTTTGGACTCCAACTCCCACCATTCCTAACAGCCTAAGGCCCCTTCCTTTCCACAGATATGGGCATACTAGTGCCCTCCAGGTGTTTTGGACTCCAACTCCCACCATTCCTAACAGCCTCAGGCCCCTTCCTTTCCCCCCTTAGCTACTTTGTTTACATTCAGAAGGACAAAACGAGGGGCTTCTGAATCCCGGATGAGCCCCCATTATTCACTTAAGCGGCTGAGGGGGGAAAGGAAAGGGCTTGAGGTTGTTAGGAATGGTGGGAATTGGAGTCCAAAACACGTGAAGGACCCAAGTATGCCCATACCTGTCCTAGACCATAAGCTGTTGATATACGAACAAATATAGACAAAATAATACAACAATTTGCATACAGATCTTGCCTGTTTAAAATCCAATATCATTCAAATACACTATATACATCAGAGATATACAATATATAATATATACATCAATGAGATTAAAATTCACTGTGGTTTTGTCTTCCTAAGTTGTTGACTGCCTTTGCACACAATAATACATACGAAAGAAAACAAAACAAACGCTCTTTTCGTTTGCACTCGTGCCGACCGTGGATGCTGCTGTTTTCTATGCTCAATAGTAAATGCCTTACATTTCATTTGCTTCCAATCTTTCGGCGGTATCGTCTTTGCATTCTTGGTTTTCGTTTCAATACATTGGAGATATCCCAAAAGTGATGTTGCTCTTGTTAACAGGGAAAGCAAGCCAGACCTGTTGTAATAATAATAATAATAATAATAATATTGTCGAAGGCTTTCCAACAGAAAATACTGTGTATTGTCGAAGGGTTTCATGGCCGGAATCACTGGGTTGTTGTAGGTTTTCCGGGCTATATAGCCATGTTCTGGAGGCATTTTCTCCTGACGTTTCGCCTGCATCTATGGCAAGCATCCTCAGAGGTAGTGAGGTCTGTTGGAATTAGGAAAATGGGTTTATATATCTGTGGAATGACCAGGGTGGGACAAAGGACTCTTCCCTGCTGGAGCTAGGTGTGAATGTTTCAACTGACCACCTTCATTAGCATTTGAAGGCCTGGCTGAGCCTGGGGGAATCTTTTGTTGAGAGGTGTTAAGATGTGCCTGGTTGTTTCCCCTCTGCTGTTTTGCGGTTGTAATTTTAGAGTTTTTTTTAATACTGGTAATACTCTAATACCATGAAAATGAAGAAAATCTGGCTACCAGTATTAAAAAACTCTAAAATTACAACAGCAAAACAGAGAGTTTTTTAATACTGGTAATACTCTAATACCACGAAAATGAACAAAATCTGGCTACCAGTATTAAAAAAAAATCTTACAACAGCAAAACAGCAGAGGGGAAACAACCAGGCACATCTTAACACCTCTCAACAAAAGATTCCCCCAGGCTCAGCCAGGCCTTCAAATGCTAATGAAGGTGGTCAGTTGAAACATTCACACCTAGCTCCAGCAGACAAGAGTCCTTTGTCCCACCCTGGTCATTCCACAGATATATAGACCCATTTTCCTATTTCCAACAGACCTCACTACCTCTGAGGATGCTTGCCATAGATGCAGGCGAAACGTCAGGAGAGAATGCCTCGAGAACATGGCCATATAGCCCGAAAAAACCCACAAGAACCTTATTATTATTATTATTATTATTATTATTATTATTATTATTATTTGAGGCCGTGCTAGCTGTAGAGACCGAAAACTGGCATCCTTTTGGAGATTATCCATAAGTTACGAGAATACAGGACCTGGTGTATTGTCCGACCATGGTTCAAGGAATTGGGAGTTTACACAACCGTGTTTGACCTATAGAATGACTCATTTAGAACCATAAATGTTTGTTGTGTGTATGATAGTTTTGTCACTCTCTTCTTTGAACACATTCCAGCTTCATCCCTCGTTTGTTTGGGTCGATAATGCTGAAACCGCTTTTCGTGGTGATTTTTAGGGTCGCAACCCGGCATGGGCCAACTTGGGCCCTCCCTCCAGGTGTTTTGGACTTCAACTCCCACAATTCCTAACAGCCGGTAGGCTGTTAGGAATTGTGGGAGTTGAAGTCCAAAACACCTGGAGGGAGGGCCTAAGTTGGCCCATGCCTGGTATAAACAAAAGCCATCTTACAATGTTGATCTCTTGTTCCGACGCCTGTGTATTCCGCGTTCTCTTGTAACGAGCCATTTGACGCAACGCTGAGGACACACTGTGCAATCTCCATACACTTGTGAGCAATAAATAAATAAACTTAAGTGAGAAGCAACGCGTCGGGATTGGGCGTTTCGTTCTTTCTCCAGATATATAAACCCCATTTTCCTAAGTTTCCAACAAACCTCATAACCTCTGAGAATGCCTGCCATAGATGGGGGTGAAACGTCAGGAGAGAATGCTACTAGATCCCAGACTAGTGGAGTGCCATGAAAGGCTGCCTAAGCCTGAGGGAAAGGGGGCGTGGCTACTACCAAGAGAGGGCGTTCCAAACTGCTTAGCCCTTTAAGAGGCCAGGAGGGGGTGTGGCCAAAGGTTAGGGCTTGGAGGCAGAAAGCAGCCAATGAGCCATTGAGGAGGGTGGGGGCGTGGCCAAGCGTTTTAGACCTTTGAGTGAAAGGGGGTGTGGCCACATCTAGAAGGGGCGTGACTAAGATGCTTAGGCCTTAGCATTGAAGAGGGGGCGTGGCTAAGCCGCTTTATGCTTTGAGTGGCGGAGGGGGCGTGGCCTGGCTACTTAGGCCTTTTGAGTGGAAAGAGGTGGCGTCGTCATATCTATAAGGGGCGTGGCTATGCTGATTAGGCCTTTTGAGTGGAAGAGGGGGCGAGGCCAAGCCGTTTTATGCCTTGAGTGGCGGAGGGGGCGTGGTCATATCTATAAGGGGCGTGGCTAGGCTGATTAGGCCTTTGAGTGAAAGGAGGGGGCGTGGCCAAGCCGCTTAAGGACTTGAGCGGCAGAGTGGCGTGGCCACATCTAGAGGAGGCGTGGCTAGGCAGCTTAGGCCTTTCAGTGAAAGGAGGGGGCGTGGCCAAGCCGCTTTAGGCCTTGAGTGACGGAGGGGGCGTGGCCACATCTATAAGGGGCGTGGCTAAGCTGCTTAAGCCTTTGAGTGAAAGAAGGGGGCGTGGCCAAGCCGCTTTAAGCCTTGAGTGGCAGAGGGGGCGTGGTCATATCTATAAGGGGCGTGGCTAAGCTGCTTAGGCCTTTGAATGAAAGAAAGGGGCGTGGCCAAGTCGCTTTAAGCCTTGAGTGGAGGGGGCGTGGCCACATCTAGAAGGGGCGTGGCTAGGCTGATTAGGCCTTTTGAGTGAAAGAGGGGCGTGGCCAAGGCAGCTTGAGTGGCAGAGGGGGCGTAGTCAAATCTATAAGAGGCGTGGCTAAGCAGCTTAGGCCTTTGAGTGAAAGAAGGGGCGTGGCCAAGCCGTTTAAGGCTTTGAGTGGCGGAGGGGGAGTGGCCAAACCTAGAAGGGGCGTGGCAAAGCAGCTTAGGCCTTTGAGTGAAAGAAGGGGGCTTGGCTAAGTCGCTTTAGGCCTTGAGTGGCGGAAGGAGGCGTGGCCACATCTAGAAGGGGCGTGGCTAGGCTACTTAAGCCTTTTGAGTGAAGGAAGGGGGCGTGGCCAAGCCGCTTTAGGCCTTGAGTTGCAGAGGGGGCGTGGTCATATCTATAAGGGGCGTGGCTAAGCAGCTTCGGTCTTTGAGTGAAAGAAAGGGGCGTGGCCAAGCCGCTTAAGGCCTTGGGTTGTGGAGGGGCGTGGTCACTGCTAGCCGGGGCGTGGCCAAGCTGCATACGCCTTTGAATGAAAGAGGGGGCTAGGCCAAGCCGCTTAAGGCCTTAAGTTACAGAAGGGGGCGTGGCCAATTATAACCGGGGCGTGGCCTAACTGCATGTTGAGTGAAAGAGGGGGCGGGGCCAAGCCGCTTAAGGTCTTAGATTTCAGAAGGGGCGTGGCCAATGGTAGCCGAGGCGTGGCCAAGCCGCTTAGAACTTGAGTGGCGGAGGGGGCGTGGCCAAACTGCTTAGGCCTTTGCTGAAAGGAGGGGGCGTGACCAAATCTAGGCCTTGAGTGGCGGAGGGGGCGCGACCACTACTAGGAGGGGCGTGGCCAAGCTGCATATTGAGTGAAAGAGGGGGCGTGGCCAAGCCGCTTAGACCTTGAGATTGTGGAGGGGGCGTGTCCAGTGTCTAGAGGGGCGTGGCCAAGCGGCATAGGCCTTTGCGGAATGGAGGGGGCGTGGCCAAGTTGCTGAAGCGTTGATGTAGAGGAGGGGGCGTGTCCACTTCCAGGAAGGGGCGTGTCCAGAGCGCTTCGGCCTATAGGGGGAGGGGGCGTGGCCACGCAAAGCTATCACTGAGCGGCCAGCCGCCATTTTCCCGGAAGTCGGAAGAAAACAAAGGAAGGAGGCAGAAGGGCTTGGCGGCGGGTGAGTCTGGCGGCGCAGCGGAGGGCTTGGGACTGGGTCAGTGTTGACTCTGGCTTGCTTTTCCTAACGAGGGCCTTTGCATCCCTGGCTCCAGCCTTTCCCCTCTTTCTCCTCCTTCTCCTCAATGAGGCCTACTTCCAGAGACGTCAACATGGCGCCTGTCGTGGCCTTTCCTCTCAGGCTCCTTCTTTGGAGGCTTTTAAACAGAGGCTGGATGGCCATCTGTCAGGGGTGATTTGAATGCAATATTCCTGCTTCTTGGCAGAATGGGGTTGGATTGGATGGCCCAGGAGGTCTCTTCCAACTCTTTGATTCTATGATTAAAGAGCCTCCACCACACTCCGGGGCAGAGAGTTCCACTGCTGAACGGCTCTCACAGTCAGGAAGTTCTTCCTCATGTTCAGATGGAATCTCCTCTCTTGTACTTTGAAGCCATTGTTCCATTGCGTCCTAGTCTCCAAGGAAGCAGAAAACAAGCTTGCTCCCTCCTCCCTGTGGCTTCCTCTCACATATTTATACTCACATATTTATACATGGCTATCATATCCCCTCTCAGCCTTCTCTTCTTCAGGCTAAACATGCCCAGCTCCTTAATCCGCTCCTCATGGGCTTGTTCTCCAGACCTTTGATCATTTTAGTCGCCCTCCTCTGGACACATTCCAGCTTAGAGTCAATATCTCTCTTGAATTGTGGTGCCCAAAATTGGACACAATATTCCAGGTGTGGTCTAACCAGAGCAGAACAGAGGGGTAGATCTAGACACTATGCTCCTATTAATGTAGGCCAAAATCCCATTGGCTTTTTTTGCCGCCACATCACATTCCTGGCTCATGTTTAACTTGTTGTCCACGAGGACTCCAAGATCTTTTTCACACGTACTGCTCTCGAGCCAGGCATTGTCCCCCATTCTGTATCTTTGCATTTCGTTTTTTCTGCCAAAGTGGAGTATCTTGCATTTGTCACTGTTAAACTTCATTTTGTTAGTTTTGGCCTATCTCTGTAATCTGTTTGGCTGCCATTGCGCTTTTGGAGAGTAGTCACATAATGTTATGCTATTGCTCCCTCAACATTCTTGTCCTAGGAGTACACCCCCCCCCCCTTGTACAAAGGTTTGTTTATTTCCCTGTCTCTCTATGAGTTCTCCCTTTCAAATAGTTCTGCCCCATTTATCTCACCCTGAGTTTTTAAAGCATTTTATGTACATGCAGCCCGCTCACTGTCGCTATGTCTAGTTTACTGCTTTTTATGTTTTGTGTATTGTTTATATGCTTTTATGCTTTATACTTTAATGTTATGTTGTTTATTTTATTGCAATTTTTATCTTACTGTATTGTAATTTGTTGTTCGGGCTTTGCCCCATGTAAGCCGCTCCGAGTCCCCATTGGGGGAGATGGTGGCGGAGTATAAAGAAAGATTATTATTATTATTATTATTATTATTTATTGGCTGGCAGGAAAGGCCTTGCCACAGAAGCTGCTGTTTCAGGGATGGTGCTTCCATGTATGTATATATGTATGTATGTGAGCTTTCTCTGCAATTTCATTCTTCCTGCCACAGGTTCTCCGTATGTTGTGTGCCCAGAGCCGTATTGCAGATCGAAGGAAGCATGTTCCATGGAATCCCAGCAAACCCGGGCATGGGAGGTGAGTCCCAAAGTATCTGCTGTTTTTACTTCCCTGCTTATCCTGGAATATATCAGGACAGGACCTTCTCAGTGGTGGCTCTTCAGCTATGGAACTCCCTCCCCAGGAAAATTAGAGCAGCCCCCTCCGTCCTGACCTTCAGGAAGAAAGTGAAGACATGGTTGTGGGACCAAGCCTTTGGACAATGAGCCCCAGTGCAATAATGAATAACGCAAGTGACAACCAGAATGGCTCCTGGAATATGCTTTGGGATTGTGTGATATTAAGTAATTGTTTTAAGTTTGATATGTTTTAACTGTGTGATTTTAAAGTATTTGTTGTTTTATTCTATACTAACTGTCCCCTGCCACGCATTGCTGTGGCCCAGTCTGGTGATCTGGAAAATAATGTAATTAGAAAGTGTTGGTTTCTAATATATATATTTTCCTTATGTTTGTGGATAAATAGTATTTCTTGCTGTTTCTTTGTCAGTGTTGATGTGGAGAGTGTCTGGTTTGCCTACTCTGGAACAGGCAGCATATCATTGTCCTTCTTTAGGGGTCCCTTTCAAATCTATGATACTATATCTGTGTGTGTGAATCATATCTATCTATATCTGTGGCTGGATGGCTCTTTGTCAGGAGGGTTTTGATTACGTTTTCTTGCCCTGGTGAAGGGAGTTGGACTGGATGGCCTTAAGTATTTTCTCTTGATCATGGGGGTTCTGTGTGGGAAGTTTGCCCCAGTTCTGTCATTGGTGGGGTTCAGCATGCTCTCTGATTTTGGGTGAACTATAAATCCCAGTAACTACAACTCCCAAATGTCAAGGTCGATTTCCCCCAAACTCCATCTGTGTTCATGTTTGGGCATATGGAATATTCATGCCAATTTTGGTCCAGATCCATTATTGTTTGAGTCCACAGTGTGCTGTGTAGGTGAACTACAACTCCCACACTCAAGGTCAATGCCCACCAAACCCTTTTAGTGTTTTCTTTTGGTCATGGGAGTCCTGTGTGCCAAGTTGGGTTCAATTCCATCATTGGTGGTGTTCAGAATGCTCTTTGATTGTAGGTGAACTATAAATCCCAGCAACTACAACTCCCAAATGACAAAATCAGTGTTTTTGAGTGATGGTCACTCGTTGGCCTGATAGGTGTCTTGTGTCCAAATTTGGTGTCAATTCGTCCAGTGGTTTTTGAGTTCTGTTAATCCCACAAATGAACATTACATTTTTATTTATTTCAATATATGTATACATGGATCAAATGGGTGTGTTGTTTTGTGTGGTATGCTGGGGAAAGCATTTAATTATCGTTGTGCATTGTACATGAGAATAAAGTTATTTTATTCTAATCTGAAGGATTCGGTACACAGCTATGAGCAGGGGGAGGTTTGGGTCAGCTTTCCTTATGGTTTGAAGCTTCTCGCATCACACTCTTCCTTTTCTCTTGCCTTTTCAGCCCCAGCCAATAAGCCGGAACTGTACGAGGTAAGTAGCATTCTTTTTGTTGGGGCTGTAAATGGCAGGCAGTTCCCTCTTAATAGTATTGGGAAACATTCTGATTTTGTTTTGGTGGGGCGGGGGAGATATGTTAACAACCAGCAACATATTCTGCTGGACTCCATTTGTTTATTCTCTCATCTCTCTCTGAGTTCTCCCTACAATTAGTTTTACCCCTTTATCTCACCTGGAGTTTTTAAATTATTTTATGTGCATGCGGCCCGCTGAGGATGCTTGCCATAGATGCAGGCGAAACATCAGGAGAAATGCCTCTAGAACATGGCCATATAGCCCGAAAAACCCACAAGAACTGGGCCCGCTCTTTGTCATGTTTGGTTTCTATGCTCTGTGTAAATTGTTTATATGCTTTGATGTTTTATACTTTAATGTTATGTTGTTTATTTATTTATTTATTTATTTATTATTATGTATTGTAACTCGTGGTAAGCTGCTCCGAGTCCCTGTTGGGGGAGATGGTGGCGGGGTATAAAGTTTATTATTATTATTATTATTATTATTATTATTTTGTATTGTAACTTGTGGTTCAGGCTTGACCCCATGTAAGCCGCTCCGAGTCCCTGTTGGGGGAGACGGTGGCGGGGTATAAATAAAGATTATTATTATTATTATTATTGTCTCCACATCATGAGGAGACAGCAAAGCCTAGAGAAGACAATGATGCTGGGGAAAGTGGAAGGTAAAAGGAAGAGGGGCCGACCAAGGGCAAGATGGATGGATGGCATCCTTGAAGTGACTGGACTGACCTTGAAGGAGCTGGGGGTGGTGACGGCCGACAGGGAGCTCTGGCATGGGCTGGTCCATGAGGTCACAAAGAGTTGGAGATGGCTGAACGAATGAACAACAACAACATTATTATTATTATTATTATTATTATTATTATTATTATTATTATTTGCTGCCCTTAAAGAGCCTCACCTGTTGACCCCCAGATCATCTTCTACCTGATGGCTGAAACTTTGCTCTCTTCTAGGTTCTTGTGGGTTTTTTCGGGCTATAGGGCCATGTTCTAGAGGCATTTCTCCTGACGTTTCGCCTGCGTCTATGGCAATCATCCTCAGAGGTTGTGAGGTCTGTTGGAATTAGGACAATGGGTTTATATATCTGTGGAATGGCTGGGGTGGGGCAAAGAGCTCTTGTCTGCTGGAGCTAGGTGTGAATGTTTCAACTGACCACCTTCATGAGCATTTGAAGGCCTGGCTGAGCCTGGGAAAATCTTTTGTTGAGAGGTGTTAAGATGTGCCTGGTTGTTTCCTCTCTGCTGTTTTGCTGTTCTAATTTTAGAGTTTTTTAATACTGGTAGCCAGATTTTGTTCATTTTCATGGTCTCTTCCTTTCTGTTGAAATTGTCAATGGCCATTGAAATCCACAAGCATGTGGACAATTTCAACAGAAAGGAAGAGACCATGAAAATGAACAAAATCTGGCTACCAGTATTAAAAAACTCTAAAATTAAAAGAGCAAAACAGCAGAGAGGAAACAACCAGGCACATCTTAACACCTCTCAACAGAACATTTTCCCAGGCTCAGCCAGGCCTTCAAATGCTCATGAAGGTGGTCAGTTGAAACATTCACACCTAGCTCCAGCAGAGAAGAGCTCCTTGCCCCACCCCAGCCATTCCACAGATATATAAACCCATTGTCCTAATTCCAACAGACCTCACTACCTCTGAGGATGCTTGCCATAGACGCAGGCGAAACGTCAGGAGAAATGCCTCTAGAACATGGCCCTATAGCCCGAAAAAACCCACAAGAACTGAGTGATTCCAGCCATGAAAGCCTTTGACAATACTTTGTTCTCTTCTCTTGTAGGAAGTGAAGCTGTACAAGAATGCCCGGGAGAGAGAGAAGTGAGTCCCTTCCCCCTATGCTCTTTGTGTGTGTGGTAGTCCCACAATTTATGTCCCAGGATACAGTTTTTGCATAATCTAGAACCTTAGTCTTGGGTTGTTGTTATTATTATTAGTGTTTTTGCCTGACAGGTTGGATTGGATGGCATGTGTGGTTTCTTTCAACTTTACAATTCTATGGTCCTATCGTTAGATCATCCAGAGTGACTCTATGGTATTCAAAGCTCTTTATCTCACCTTTCCCCATGGTAATAATGCACAAAACCACCCTTACTAGCAGGTTTACATTTGGCCTGTGAGGGGAGGGTGATTGGGAAACTAAAACATGTTTTATTGCATGTATATGTTTTAACTATTATATAATTTGAAATGTTATATTTATTATTTGTATGTACAATGAGGCAATGCATTTTGCCATGATCTGTCAACAAGGGAAAATATCACTGCATTCATTTGACCGTGTAGAACAGACATGGGCAAACTCTGGTCCTCCAGGTGTTTTTGACTTCAACTCCCACAATTCCTAACAGCTCAATATACCTCAATATGCCAATACCGGAATTGTGGCGCAGCTGGCTGAGTGTCAGCTGCATTAAGATCACTCTGACCAAAAGGTCATGAGTTGGAAGCCAGCCCAGGTTGGAGTGGGTTTCCTGTTGTCGACCTTTGCAACCCGAAAGACAGTTTCATCTGTCAAGTAGGAAAATAAGGTACCACCTTAAAGTGTGGGGAGGCTAAATTAACTGATTTATGAGGCCATAAAGAAGACTCCAACAAAGCATTCCAGCAGGGAAGCATGCGGGGAATGTGGAAGTGCTTCATCAGCATCACAGATGGACGATGAAAGCGACAGCGAAGTTAAATAGCCTCTGTGTATGTCTGTATATGTTAGTATGTCAAAAATTGGCATTGAATGTTTGCCACCCAGGTCATGACCAAAAGGTCATGAGTTCGAAGCCAGCTCGGTTTGGAGTGGGTTTCCAACCAATTGTGTAGCCTGTTGTCGACCTTTGTAACCCGAAAGACAGTTGCATCTGTCAAGTAGGAAAATTAGGTACCACCTTAAAGTGTGCGGAGGCTAAATTAACTGATTTATGAGGCCATAAAAGAGATTCCAGCAAAGCACTCCAGCAAAAAAGCATGCGGGGAATGTGGAAGTGCTTCATCAGCATCACAGATGGACAGTGAAAGCAACAGCTCCCCTCGCGGCCATAAAAAAAAGAAGTTAAATAGCCTCTGTGTATGTCTGTATATGTTAGTATGTCAAAAATTGGCATTGAATGTTTGCCACCCAGGTCATGACCAAAAGGTCATGAGTTCGAAGCCAGCTCGGTTTGGAGTGGGTTTCCAACCAATTGTGTAGCCTGTTGTCAACCTTTGCAACCTGAAAGACAGTTGCATCTGTCAAGTAGGAAAATTAGGTACCACCTTAAAGTGTGGGGAGGCTAAATTAACTGATTTATGAGGCCATAAAAGAGATTCCAGCAAAGCACTCCAGCAAAAAAGCATGCGGGGAATGTGGAAGTGCTTCATCAGCATCACAGATGGACAGTGAAAGCAACAGCTCCCCTCGCGGCCATAAAAAAAAGAAGTTAAATAGCCTCTGTGTATGTCTGTATATGTTAGTATGTCAAAAATTGGCATTGAATGTTTGCCACCCAGGTCATGACCAAAAGGTCATGAGTTCGAAGCCAGCTCGGTTTGGAGTGGGTTTCCAACCAATTGTGTAGCCTGTTGTCGACCTTTGCAACCCGAAAGACAGTTGCATCTGTCAAGTAGGAAAATAAGGTACCACCTTAAAGTGTGGGGAGGCTAAATTAACTGATTTATGAGGCCATAAAAGAGATTCCAGCAAAGCACTCCAGCAAAAAAGCATGCGGGGAATGCAGAAGTGCTTCATCAGTGTCGCAGATGGACGAGGAAAGCGACAGCTCCCCTGGCGGCCAGAAAAAGTTAAATAGCCTCTGTGTATGTCAGTATATGTTGTATGTCAAAATTGGCATTGAATGTTTGCCATATATGTGTACACTGTAATCCGCCCTGAGTTCCCTGCGGGGTGAGGAGAAGGGCGGAATAGAAATGCTGCAAATAATAAATACCTATGAGACACCTGGTAGGTGGGCCTTCTCTCCCAGAAGGACCTCCTTTTCTCAGGACCTCCCTTCCTTCCTTCCTGAGGGATTCTGCTTCCTTCTGCTTTCAGGTACGACAACATGGCGGAACTCTTTGCCGTGGTGAAGACGATGCAGGCGCTGGAGAAGGCCTACATCAAGGACTGCGTCACCCCCAGCGAGTGAGTGAAGGGCAGGGAAAGGGGAGGATGGGATGGGGTCTCCAGGTACAGGCCTTGTTATAGGTGTTTGGCAGGTATGGTCAACTTCAGCCATCCCTCCAGGTCCCACAATTCCTAATAGTCAGGAGGCTGTTGGAATTGTGAGAGTTGAAGTCCATAACACCTGGAGGGATGGCTGAAGTTGACCCATGCTTGCTAAACACCTGCAACATGTCTCCTGCATTCAACATCACTGGACATCATGACTAGAGATGATGGGAGTTGTGATACAGTAAAACCCGGAAGGCTGTTGTGTTTTACCAGGAGAGTGGGTCTTGGATTGAGATAACTTGTGGATGTGATGACGTCTCACTTTAAAAACCCCTTTCATCTCTTCCCAACCTCAGAGCCACAAGTGCTGCTGAGTTGCAATTCCCATCATCCCCACTCCACATGGCAGATAATCAAAAGCGATGTGAATTGTCTTACCATAATATAGAATCATAGAATCAAAGAGTTGGAAGAGACCTCCTGGGCCATCCAGTCCAACCCCATTCTGCCAAGAAGCAGGAATATTGCATTCAAATCACCCCTGACAGATGGCCATCCAGCCTCTGCTTAAAAGCTTCCAAAGAAGGAGCCTCCACCACACTCCAGGGCAGAGAGTTCCACTGCTGAACGGCTCTCACAGTCAGGAAGTTCTTCCTCGTGTTCAGATGGAATCTCCTCTCTTGTAGTTTGAAGCCATTGTTCCATTGCGTCCTAGTCTCCAAGGAAGCAGAAAACAAGCTTGCTCCCTCCTCCTCCCTGTGGCTTCCTCTCACATATTTATACATGGCTATCATATCTCCTCTCAGCCTTCTCTTCTTCAGGCTAAACATGCCCAGCTCCTTAAGCCGCTCCTCATAGGGCTTGTTCTCCAGACCTTTTATCATTTTAACCTAATAAGTGGGTTAAAACCACTGGTGGCTATTTATATAAATTATGCTATGTTACAAAATGTGAAAACAAATTCTGTTCCTGGTTTGAATGTTCCTGGCAAACATTCAATGCCATAAACACACAACATATATAGACAGAGACACAAAGGGTATTTAACCTCCCAGCTTCATGAGGGTATGATTTTGAATTCTGGCCACCGGGGGAGCTGTCGCTTCTCCATCTACTTGTGACACCGATGGAGTACTTCCTCATTCTTTTTGCATGCTACTGGAGAGTTTTATGGCATTGTAAATTAGTTAAATATAATATATTGTATATATATATATTTATAATATTATAATGTAACAAACATAATACTACTATTAGTATTACAATATAATGGTGTAGTACAATATAGTAATATATAATACTGATATTGTACTATGCTAATAATTTAATATATTGTATTGGGAGCCCCCGGTGGCGCAGTAGGTTAAAGCACTGAGCTGCTGAGCTTGTTGATCGAAAGGTCGCAGGTTCGATTCCGGGGAGCGGCGTGAGCTTCCACTGTCAGCCCTAGCTTCTGCCAACCTAGCAGTTCGAAAACATGCAAATGTGAGCAGATCAACAGGTACCGCTCCGGCGGGAAGGCAATGGCGCTCCATGCAGTCATGCCGGCACATGACCTTGGAGGTGTCTACGGACAATGCTGGCTCTTCGGCTTAGAAATGGAGATGAGCACCACACCCCAGAGTCAGATATGACTGGACTTAGTGTCAGGGGACTACCTTTACCTATGTATATATATCTTGTAAGCCCATCTGAGCCTCCTTCGGGGTGATAAGAGCGGCATATAAATGCGATAAATAAATAAATAAGCCTCCCCGCATAAGTGGTACCTAAATTTCCTACTTGACAGATGCAACTGTCTTTCGGGCTGCAAAGGTCGACAGCAAGCTAGACAAATGGCTGGAAGCTCACTCTGAGCAGGGCTGACTTCAAACTCATAACCTGTCAGTAGTGTTTTTAATGCAGCTGACTTGCAACCAGCTGTGCAACAACATAGGAAATTTGAGGTAGCTTAGCAAGTGTTCTGCACTGATGGGTCAGCCATCCCTTTCCACCTGGAGCATGGCATCTCTGGAGAAGGAGGGATGCGCAACAAGAAGCCTCTGTGGTTGGGCTAGCCTTGGGGCCTTCCTCCTCACCCGCTCCTTGCTCTTCCAGATACACCGCAGCCTGCTCTCGCCTCCTTGTCCAGTACAAAGCTGCCTTCAAGCAGGTCCAGGGCCTGGAGATCAATTCCATCGATGACTTTTGCCGCAAGTTTCGGGTGAGCAAATAGCGTCCATAGTTAATGGAGAAGGGGGGGGGGGAGGTATGGGTCTTGGTTCAGAGAGAAACGTGTAATGTAAATAATAAGGGTGATGACGAGGAGGAAATGGTACCTTTCCAGAAGCAAGATCAGGCATGGACCAACTTGGGTTCTCCAGGTGTTTTGGACTTCAACTCCCAGAATTCCTAGTAACCATAGGGATACTTCATCTTGTTGATGGGAAGCTTCCCACCAGAGTGAAAATCATCTATCGGACAGATGGCAAGCTGTTTAACCTCAGCAAACTGGTCACAACGTCTGTATTAGAACTCCAGTATGCTGATGACAATGTCGTCTGTGCGCATTCAGAAGAAGACCACTTTGATTTATTTACAGTATTTATATACCGCCTTTCTCCGGATTTGAACTGTGACCTGTCGGTCTTCAGTCCTGCCGACACAGGGGTTTAACCCACTGCGCCACTTGGGGTGGATGAGCTCCCTCTATCAGCTCCAGCTCCTCATGCGGGGACATGAGAGGTACCTCCCACAAGGATGATAAAAAACATCAATTCACCCGGGCGTCCCCTGGGCAATGTCCTTGCAGACGGCCAATTCTCTCACACCAGAAGCGAATTGCAGTTTCTCAAGTTGCTCCTGAAACAACAACAAAAAAACCCAAAAAAACCCGCCTTTCTCACCCCCAGGGGGACCCAAAACCACTCTTGGTCCCCCTAGGGGTGAGAAAGGTGGTATACAAATACTGTAAATAAATAAGACCTACAAGCCACTCTGAACACCTTCTCAGAAGCATACAAGAAGCTCAGCCTCTCATTGAACATTGAGAAAACCAAAGTGCTGTTCCAGCAGTCACCAGCCAATCCCTCTCCAATGCCAGCGATACAGATTAATGGTGTAACATTAGAAAATGTGGACCATTTCTGCTACCCTGGCAGCCACTTCTCCACCAAAGTCAACATCGACACCGAAATACAACACTGCCTAAGTTCTGTGAGTGCAGCATTTTTCCCAATGAAGCAGAGAGTGTTCGAGGACCGGGATATCTGTAGGGAGACCAAGGTGCTTGTTTATAAAGCTATTGTCCTCCCAACCCTATTATATGCCTGCGAGACGTGGACTGTCTACAGACGTCAACATTGAGACTGAAATAGAACACCGCCTGAGCTCTGCGAGAGCAGCATTTTTCCGAATGAAACAGAGAATGTTTGAGGACTGGGACATCCGTAGGGAAACCAGGGGGCTTGTTTATAAAGCTACTGTCCTCCCAACTCTGCTATATGCTTGTGAGACGTGGACTGTCTATAGGTGTTGCACCAGTGGTTCTCAAACTTGGGTCCTCAGATGTTTTTGGCCTTCAACTCCCAGAAATCTCAGCCAGTTTACCAGCTGTTAGGATTTCTGGGAGTTGTAGGCCAAAAACATCTGGGGACCCAAGGTTGAGAACCGCTGCGTTACACGCAACTCCTGGAACGATTCCATCAGCGCTGCCTCCGGAAAATCCTGCAAATCTCTTGGGAAGACAAGCGGACAAACGTCAGCGTGCTGGAAGAAGCAAAGACCACCAGCATTGAAGCGATGGTCCTCCGCCACCAACTCCGCTGGACCGGCCACGTTGTCCGGATGCCCGACCACCGTCTCCCAAAGCACTCCAAACTCAAGAATGGAAAGTGGAATGTTGGTGGACAGGAAAAGAGATTGAAAGATGGGCTCAAAGCCAACCTTAAAAACTCTGGCATAGACACTGAGAACTGGGAAGCCCTGGCTAATAATATAATGTAATAGAGAGAGAGAGAGAGAGAGAGAGAGAGAGAGACGTGTCAGAAGTCGCTTCTGGTAAGAGAGAATTGGCCGTCTGCAAGGACGTTGCCCAGGGGACGCCCGGATGATTTTGATGTTTTTATCATTCTTGTGGGAGGCTTCTCTCATGTCCCTGCATGAGGAGCTGGAGCTGATAGATGCTCCAGTCCCCACCAGACATGTCTGTGACGCTGGTGGGACCGAAAGCAGTGCCTCCCCAGTAGATCTTAAATTACGAGGTGGAACGTAGAGAGAGAGAGATACGTTCGGATAAGTAAGCTGGGCTGGAGCTGTATAAATAAATTGAGCGCTCCTGCTGGAGGTCAGCTGTGGCCAGCAGTGCTGTTAAATTTGAAGAGGCACAAACGGAGGGCGAAAGAGAGAAATGTGCTAAGAGGAAGGTGCATCAAGCTAACCCCGACCGGGACCGCCTTCCACCTGGAAACCGATGTCCTCACTGCGGAAGGGAGAACATGCAGGTCAAGAATAGGGCTCCACAGTCACCTACGGACACTACACTTGGAGGACCATCATCCTCGGACTACGAGGGATCGCCTCAGTAAGTAGGGGAGTTGGAAGTCCGAAACACCTGGAGGGCCCAAGCTGGCCCATACCTGAGCAAGATGCAACTCTAGCTTCTGTTGTGTTCTGGGCAAAGCTCGGTTCTCTGGATGGAAACAAGGGAAGAATTGTAGTTCTACCTCTCTGTTACGAAACGGAGACGGGTCTTGCTTCTTCCTTTTGGGTTCGGGGCCTTTTCTTCCTGGAGAATGCTGCCTCTGGTCCTCACCAGGTTTCCTGTTTGCCTCCTTGCAGCTCGACTGTCCGCTGGCCATGGAAAGGATCAAGGAGGACCGGCCAATCACCATCAAGGACGACAAGGGCAACCTCAACCGCTGCATCGCAGATATTGTATCGGTACGTTTTGGCGGGGACACACACACACTGTGGCTCTTACCAAAATTCCCTGAAAATCTGAGAGCTGGGGAAATAGTTCTGAATCGCTGCGTATCCTTGGCAGCCAAGGAAAGCTGCTCTCTCTCAGCCTCAGAGAAGCTCAGCTGCAAACCTTCTTTAAATCAGTTTATTTGATTGGGGATTCACCTGTTAGAATCCCCTTAAAGGCACATCGCAAAGGGCCAGAATTGTGGGGAGCGATTTTGCTTCTGGCTTTGACTAAACCAAGGAATGTTTTCTTTGCATTCCCAGCTCTTCATCACCGTGATGGACAAGCTGCGCTTGGAAATCCGGGCCATGGATGAGGTAAGTCGCTGCAAGGAAGGGTTGCATTGGGGCAGCTACAAAACAACCTGAACAGCTTTGCAAATTAATGTCCTTGTTGGGTTGTATGGCCATGTTCCAGAAGCATTCTCTCCTGACGTTTCACCTGCATCTATGGCAAGCACCCTCAGAGGTTGTGAAGATGTGCAGCTGTTGGCAAAACAAGCCAGTGCAGAAGCTTTGCAAACTGATGTCCTTGTTGGGTTGTGGTAGGTTTTCTGGGCTGTATGGCCATTTTCCAGAAGCATTCTCTCCTGACGTTTCACCTGCATCTGTGGCAGGCATCCTCAGAGGTTGTGAGGACCTCACAACCTCTGAGGATACCTGCCTTAGATGCAGGCGAAATGTCAGGAGAGAATGCTTCTAGGACCTGGCCATACAGCCCGGAAAACCTACAACAACCTAGTGATTCCAGCCATGAAAGCCTTCGACAATACATTGATGTCCTTGTTGTTACTTTATTGTAGGCATGACCAAACCTGGGCCCTCCCTCCGGGTGTTTTGGACTTCAACTCCCACAATTCCTATTAGCCTCAGGCCCTTCCCTTTTCTCTCTCACCCTCTTAAGCGGAAAAGGAAAAGGCCCGTGGCTGTTAGGAATTGTGGGAGTCAAAGGAGGGCCAGAAAAGGCCATAAATAGGAGACTCTATGTGATACGTTCCTCTATCCTGGCAAATATCTGCTTCTCCACCTTTGTTTTTGCTGTCGTTCCCAGAGATGAAGTTCTCAAAATTTTATAATTAGCAGAGGGGAAAACCCATTATTAGCATGTTTACTTGGATCTAATGCTCACCTTTTTATCTAAACAACATAGCCAAAGGCTGAGGCGGGCAGCAGAAGCACCAACATGCAAGGGGAAGGTGCACATCAGAAAGGAAGCTTGCTCCCTCCTCCCTATGACTTCCTCTCACATCTTCATACATGACCTTTATCATGTCTCCTCTCAGCTTTCTTTCTTCAGGCTAAACATGCTCAGCTCTTTAAGCTGCTCCTCATAGGGCTTGTTCTCCAGACCCTTGATCATTTGAGTCGCCTTCCTCTGGACGCATTCTACCTTGTCAGCTCTCACGTATTTATACATGGCTATCATGTCTCCTCTCGGCCTTCTCTTCTTCAGGCTAAACGTGCCCAGCTCCTTAAGCCGCTCCTCATAGGGCTTGTTCTCCAGACCCTTGATCATTTGAGTCGCCTTCCTCTGGACACATTCCACCTTGTCAGCCCTCACGTATTTATACCTGGCTATCATGTCTCCTCTCAGCCTTCTCTTCTTCAGGCTAAACATGCCCAGCTCCTTAAGCCGCTCCTCATAGGGCTTGTTCTCGAGGACTCCAAGATCGGGTAAATCAGCTCTTTGGTCCGTATAGCCCCGTACTACGACTGGTGGTCCCTCTGAGGAGCCTTTGCAGTCCTTCATGCTCCCGATTATGATGATTACTGTATATACTTGAGTATAAGCCCCCTTTTTAGGCTGGAAAAGCTCCTCTCCGCTTATACTTGAGTCAAGGTTATTTAGTATTTTACTTTGTTATTAGTATTCGTTTTATTACATTTATTATTTTACTTAATGTGTTATTATTATTATTATATTTACAGTATTTTACCGTATTATTATTACATTTATTATTTAACTATTATTATTCTTATTATTGTTACATTTATTATTTTACTCTATTATTCTTGGAAGGATACGTAAGCACATTTACATTGAAGAAGGTCAGAATAATAGTTTAATCAGAGTTGGACAGTCTGATCTTGAATTACATTTTATGTAAATATTCAAAACCATTGAACCTGCTGATTCCTCAATTAATATAATTTTATTGATATCTATTTTTATTTTGAAAGTTACCCATAGCGGCTACATTTCTCACCCTCGGCTTATACTCAAGTCAATCTGTTTTCCCAGTTTTTTGTGGCAAAATGAGATGCCTCGGCTTATATTCGGGTCGGCTTATACTCGAGTATATACGGTATTTACATCCTGCTTTATCTCTCCCAAAGGAAACTCAAAACATACAAATGCACAAACTTCAAAACAGACTTAATCATAACAGTATTTTTAAAAATACTAAAACACTAAAACATATTGACTTTTCTCAGTCAGCAGGCTTTATGGCCAATGTGTTCTAGCAGCATTCTCTCCTGACATTTCGCCTGCATCTGTGGGTGGCCTCTGCAGAGGATCTAGTCAAGCAAGTGGAGTATCTATACTTGTGCAATGTCCAGGGTGAGAGGAAAGAACAGTTTGTCTGTTGAACAAGAGCATAGGGTGCAATTAGCAAGCTTTTGGGATGTACGTGGTGAGTGGGATCCACCCATTAGCATGTGAGTGGGTATAATCCACTTTTCTGGGGTTGGTTTGGCCAGCAAGTGAGTCAATAAGGAGGGGTCTTCCCTCCACTGAGCTCACCTTCCCTCTTCCTCCTCAGATCCAGCCGGACCTCCGGGAACTGATGGAGACCATGAACCGCATGAGCCACTTGCCCCCCGACTTCGAGGGGCGGCAGAAGGTTAACCAATGGTAAGTGTGTGGCTTCCTCCTGGAAACACGTGGTCCCTGCTGCCCACAAGAGATTGCCCTTGTTTTTCCTTCTCTTATGTAATTCTGATGATGTTGTCGTTGTTTGTTGTTTATGTTTTGATTTTATTGTTGTAATATGTTGTCCAGGCTTGGCCCCATGTAAGCTGCTCTGAGTCCCCACCGGGGAGATGGTGGCTGGGTATAAATAAGGATTATTATTATTATTATTATTATTATTATTATTATTTATTGGGCACCTGAGCTTTCTGCATTTGTCAATATCACGTCCTGTGAATGCAAATGCGAGTCCCGTTGACACCTGGAGGTGTTCTTCCCTGTTTTTGACTCCTGGTGGTTTATGTTAAATGTCATTGTTATGTTTTATCTTTTATTTTTTGGCGTATCTTTATATTGATTAGGTTATTGCAGTATATTTTGCATTTTATGTTCCCCTGTTTGCATTGCTGTGGTTTTGTAAGCTGCCCTGAGCCCCTTTGAGGAGATGGGGCGAGATAATAAAGATTATTATTATTATTATTATTTTACTGACACCACAATATTTTGTGTGTTTGCACTATTTGAGTGCTTTTGTGAGAGGGGTGGTATATAAATATGGTAAATAATAATAATAATAATAATAATAATAATAATAATAATACAGCATATAGATCTCTTTTGCTGTGACATTGTGTTTTTGTGTCAGTAAAATAATAATAATAATAATAATAATAATAATAATGACATCACCATCATGTTGTTTGCTGTAACATACTGTGTGTTTTGTGTCAGTAAAATAGTGATAATAATCATGTTGTGTTTGGAATAATAATAATAATACAGCATATAGATCTCATTTGCTGTGACATACTGTGTTTTTGTGTCAGTAAAATAATAATAATGTCATCATGATGTGTTTGAAATAATAATAATAATAATACAACATATAGATCTCATTTGCTGTGACATACTGTGTTTTTGTGTCAGTAAAATAATAACAACAATAATAGTCATCATCATGTTGTGTTTATAATAATAATATAGCATATAGATCTTGTTTGCTGTGACATACTGTGTTTTGTGTCAGTAAAATAATAATAATCATCATGTTTGAAATAATAATAATACACCATATAGATCTCATTTGCTGTGACATACTGTTTTTGTGGCAGTAAAATAATAAGTCATCATCATGTTGTGTTTGAAATAATAATAATAATACAGCATATAGATCTCATTTGCTGTGACATACTGTTTTTGTGGCAGTAAAATAATAAGTCATCATCATGTTGTGTTTGAAATAATAATAATAATACAGCATATAGATCTCATTTGCTGTGACATACTGTGTTTTTCTGTCAGTAAAACAATAATAATACTAATACTAATGATAATCATGTTGTGTTGGAAATAATAATAATAATAATAATAATAATAATACAGCATGTAGATCTTATTTGCTGTGACATACTGTGTTTTGTGTCAGTAAAATAATACTAATAATAGTCATCATGTTGTGTTTGAAATAATAATAATAATAATAATAATAATAATACAGCATGTAGATCTCATTTGCTGTGACATACTGTGTTTTTGTGTCAGTAAAATAATACTAATAATATTAAGTCATGTTGTGTTTGAAATAATAATAATACAGCATATAGATGTCATTTGCTATTATTATTAATAATAATAATGTATTTTTGTGTCAGTAAAATAATAATAGTCATGTTGTGTTTGGAATAATAATAATAATAATACAGCATATAGATGTAATTTGCTTTGACATACTGTGTTTTTGTGTCAGTAACATAATAATAGTTATCATGTTGTTTGAAATAATAATAATAATACAGCATATAGATCCCATTTGCAGTGACATACTGTGTTTTTGTGTCAGTAAAATAATAATAATAATAATAATAATAATAATAATAATATTCTTCTTCCAGGCTGCAGACGCTGAGTGGGATGTCGGCGTCGGACGAACTGGACGACTCGCAGGTCCGGCAGATGCTCTTTGACCTGGAGTCGGCCTACAATGCCTTCAACCGCTTCCTGCACTCGTGAGCCGGGCCCCGGTGGATCTCTTGGGGCCCCAAAAGTCCTGCTTTTTGGAGATGGCCACATGGCAGGAAGGCTAGCCCTTCGGCAGCCTGAAACCCCCCATTGAATGTACACCTGCCCCTTTGCCCCTCGGTCTCCCTCCTTTTGATAATGAGGGATATGTCTCACATTTTGTGACTCTTTCACTCGTTCTTTCATTGCATCGTATCCGTGTCCACAGTCGTGACAGGGAGGTGGGAGGGAAGGAAGCACCACGGGGGGCCAAAGTGGCGCTTTCAAGTATTTATTTGGGTCTTGCATATATTTTTTTGCCTCAGGGAGGCACCCCCCCCCCCTCCAATTGGGCCAAAGCAAATAAATCCTCTTTCTACCAGGCGAAGGAGAGGCGTGAGATGCATTTTATTCCTTTCCAAACAAGGGAAAGGCACAGGAAAAGGTTCCAGTGAGTCTCTCCTTTCAGCGTGACATTTTCCCCGTTGCAGAAGCGGGAAAAACTCACGTCAAGAGTCCCGTCGTCGTTCTCTCTTCTCTTATAATCCATCTACAGCAAGGCTAGAGAGAGAGACGGTGGCTGAGGTTGCAAGGAAGGGTCAGATTCAATAAATATGGAGGGATACAGAAGCACGAAGACAACAAGGTAAGAGTACAGAATCCTGCCCCAGTTGAGAGTACAATCCCAGCCTCTCTCAGAGTTCAAAAGGGGGAGGAAGTGGGTCTTGCTGGGCTTTCACCATCGGAAGAGGCATCTCTCTGCTGATCTCTTTCCTGGATCAATCACCCTGGACGATTCAGGATTGGGTGAAGTGGCCCGAGGCCTCTCCCTCCGTCTCGCTGACCACTCCACCCATATGTGGCCAGAACCGGGGTTTTGGTTCATGTCCAAGTGGTTCTTGTCCAAGCTGTTAGGGGCAGTGGTAGAAGAGCTTGTTGTGCCGCGTGATGCAGACGAAGGCGCTGCCCTCGGTCCCCGGACACAGCTCGGGCGGCTCCCGCAGGTCACTCCGGCTCAAGTGGCGGCTGCAGAGCTGCAGTTGGCGGACGCTGGACGAGAGCTTGGTCCAGGAGGCGGAGTCCACGGGGCCCTTCGTGGCACAGCCTGAGAGAGGAGGAGGAAGCAACAGAATCAGAGTTGGAAGAGACCACATGGGCAGGAAGAGCACCATCAAAGCCCCCTTGACAGATGGCCATCCAGCTTGTTTAAAAGCCACCAAAGAAGGAGCTTCCTCTAGACTCTGAGGCAGAGAGTTCCACTACTAAAAATCAGTGGGTGGCCAAAACATTCTGAAACTTGGGTTGTTGTAGGTTTTTTCAGCCTATATGGCCATGGTCTAGAGGCATTCTCTCCTGACGTTTCGCCTGCATCTATGGCAAGCATCCTCAGAGGTAGTGAGGTAGTGAGGATGCTTGCCATAGATGCAGCTGAAACATCAGGAGAAATGCCTCTAGACCAATGATGGGCAACCTTTTGAGCTTGGTGTGTCAGTACTTGCCAAAAAAACAAGCATAACTCGGGTGGGGTGTCACTTCGAGAAAAAAAACCATAATTTCATGATATTTATAGTTTAATAACAAAAATATATTATTGTAATATATGACTGTATTTAATAAACCAAAAACTAATTATTTAACTTTTTCTAAAATGCCATATATCTCGACATTATAGAAAAATGCTGGTGTAGGAGCCGAGGGTGAAATGCCCTTCTTGGGATGTGGCCCCATCTTCTCTGTATGCGGCCGCATGCGACCGTGTCATCGAAAATGGCTACGCGTGTCAGTGCTGACACACGTGTCATAGGTTCGCCATCATGGCTCTAGACCATGGCCATATAGCCCGAATAAACCTACAACAACCCAGTGATTCCGGCCATGAAAGCCTTCGACAATATTCTGAAACGTGTGTTCCAAGTTTCATCCTGATAACTGTAAAAATGTCAGAAACAATCCTCACAATTTCCCCCATTGCCACTAATGAACGAATCTTCGGATTACGAATTGGAACGGGCCCCCTCCGAATCTTTACGAATTGAAGCGGGGGCCGTCCAAGTCTCCGAAACGAATTACTAACCGGATTTCAGCTGTTTTGCACACCTTTATTTGCAATCTCAAGATATCTATCTTAACTACGTATCTATCTGCATATCTACCTACCTATATATCTATATGCATATCTATATAAATAAAAATGTAATGTTTGTTTGTGGGATTGACAGAACTTAAAAACCACTGGACGAATTGACACCAAATTTGGACACAATACACCTCTCAGGCCAATGAGTGACCCTCACACATAAAAACACTGGAAAACACAGCAGAAGAGACTTAAAAAGCAAACAAACAAACAAACATACATACAACGCATGTGCAAACCCACACATATATACACATACACAAATATATACACACATATATGCATATATACACACAAAACATACACAGAAAGGGGGAAGGAAGGAGGGAGAGAAAGGAAAAGAAGAAGGGAAGGAGAGAAGGAATGAAAGGTAGAGAAGGAAGGAAGGAGAGGAAATAAAATGGAAGAAGGAAAGAGAAAGGGAAGGAAGGAAGAAAGGGAAGGAAAGAGGGAAGGAAGGATGGAAGCAAAGAGCAAAGGAAGCGAGGAAAGAAACAGAGAAGGAAGGAAGAGGAAGGGAAAGAAAAAGAGGGAAGGGGAAAAGGAGGGAAGGAAGGATGGAACCAAAGAGCAAAGGAAGCGAGGAAAGAAACAGAGAAGGATGAAAAGGGAAGGGAAAGAAAAAGAGGGAAGAAAAGAGGGAGGGGGAAAGGGGAGAAGGAGGGAAGGAAGGATAGAAAGAATGAAAGGTAGAGAAGGAAGGAAGGAGAGGAAATAAAGTGGAAGAAGGAAAGAGAAAGGGAAGGAAGGAAGAAAGGGAAGGATGGAAGCAAAGAGCAAAGGAAGCGAGGAAAGAAACAGAAGGATGAAAAGGGAAGGGAAAGAAAAAGAGGGAAGAGGGAGGGGGGAAGGGAGGAAGGAGAGAAAGAGGAAAAGAAGAAGGGAAGGAGAGAAGGAATGAAAGGTAGAGAAGGAAGGAGAGGAAATAAAGTGGAAGAAGGAAAGAGAAAGGGAAGGAAGGAAGAAAGGGAAGGAAGGATGGAAGCAAAGAGCAAAGGAAGCGAGGAAAGAAACGGAGAAGGAAGGAAAAGAAAAAGAGGGAGGGAGGGAAGGGGAGAAGGAGGGAAGGAAGGAGAGAAGGAAGGATGGAACCAAAGAGCAAAGGAAGAAAGACGAAGGAAAAGAAAAAGAGGGAGGGAAGGAAGGAAAGAGAGAAGGAAGGTTGGCCGCAGCAACGCGTGGTGGGTACAGCTAGTCTAATAATAATATTAATAATACATTATTTATAACCCACCCTCTTGGGACTCGTATCTATCTACATATCTTAATTAACTACATCTCTATCCATCTATCTATATATCTATCTACCTCCCTATCTACCGCATTGAGTCGCCTGTTAAGGGCTGAAAAATGCGGTATAGAAATGAAGCAAATAAATAAATAAATAAATATCTATATATATCAATCTACATATAAACATCTATATTTATTTAACTACATATCTATCTCCATGTCTGCCTATCTAATGATATATGTATCCAACTACATATCTATCTATCTAACTACATATCTATCCTTGAACCTATCTATCTATCTATCTATCTATCTATCTATCTATCTATCTATATATACACCTACATATCTACTTATCTAAAGGTAAAGCTTTTCCTTGACATTAAGTCTAATCATATCCAACTCTGGGGGTTGGTGCTCGTCTCCATTTCTAAGCCGAAGAGCCGGCATTGTCCATAGACTCCTCCAAAGGTCATGTAGCCAGCATGACTGCATGAAGCAGTGTTACCTTCCTGCAGAAGCGGTACCTATTGACCTACTCACATTTGCATGTTTTCAAGCTGCTAGGTTGGCAGGAGCTGGGCCTAACAGCGAGAGCTCACCCCCGCGCTTGGGTTTGAACCGCCGACCTTTCGGTCAGCAAGTTCAGCAGCTCAGTGGTTTAACTTGCTGCGCCACCAGTGGGCCCTCTACCTACCAGCCTACATATCTATCTCTATTATATCTCATATCTATTAACTATATATCTATCCAATTATACATCTATCAGTCTGCCTACCTACCTATTTATTTATTGATAGTATTTATATACTGTATACCTATCTACATATCTATATCAATCTACATATCTGGGTTGTTGTAGGCTTTTTTGGGATATATGGCCATGTTCTAGAGGCATTCTCTCCTGACGTTTCGCCTGCATCTATGACAAGCATCCTCGGAGGTTGTGAGGCCATAGATGCAGGCAAAACGTCAGGACAGAATGCCTCTATTTATTTCTTTAGAGGATTTCTATACCGGCCTTCTCAACCTCGACGAGGGACTCGGGTCGGTTTACAGTGCATATCAAATACAATCATATAAAAACAGCAAATACAAATCATTACATATTAAAATAGTACAACTCAGTACAATAAAAAACATCATCATTACAGTTTCCTATGCCAAATCGTCAATCCAGTCATGGTCATAATCATATTCATAGTCACGGTTCATCATAATTCATCACAGGGTAGGTTTTAGGTTCAGTCCTTGAATGCCGCATTCCAGAGCCATGTTTTTAGCGATTTCCTGAACGTCAGGAGGGAGGGGGCAGATCTAACCTCTAGTGGGAGGGAGTTCCAAAGCCGGGGAGCCACCACCGAGAAGGCCCTGTCTCTCGTCCCCACCAGCCGTGATTGTGAGGGTGCTGGGACCGAGAGCAGCCCCCCCCCCCCCCCCGGAAGATCTTAGTAGCCTTGATGGTTCATAGGGGAGAATCCGTTCGGACAGGTAAACTGGGCCAGAGCCGTTTAGGGCTTTATAGGTCAACACCAGCACTCTAGAACACAGCCATATAACCCGAAAAAACCTACAACAACCCAGTGATTCCGGCCATGAAAGCCTTAGACAATAAATCTACATATCTATTTATCTAACTACGTATCTATCTATCTGTCTGTCTACACATCAATATATCTACCTACCTACCTACATACTTATCCACCTATTTAGCTATCTAAGTATCTATTACCTCCATTGCTACCTTGAAGTCCAGTGGAATCTCCCTTCTCTGGAGGCTTTTCAACAGAGACTGGATGGCCATCTGTTGAAAGGGCTTGGATTGCGTCCTGCTGCCTGGCAGAAAGAGGTTGGGCTTCTAAGGGGGAGAGGTCCCTTCAAACTCTGTGATTCTGTGTCCAGGACACAAAGCACTGACCTGCCAAGTTGAGGAGCTGGAGGCCGGCCTGCCTCTCCTCCAAGGCCAGGAGCAGCGTCCGCAGGCCAACGAGGCCAACCTCGGGGTTTGCGGACAAGTCCAGGGAGACCAAGGAAGGGCAGCAAGGGAGGAACCTTCAAGAAAGAGAGAGAGAGGAGGAGGAGGAGCACACTGAGCGAGGGAGCGGCTTTGCAGGGCGCAAGAAGCCTGAGCATCCAAGGAAGAACCTCATGGATCCTTTAGTTCCGGTATAGGCAAACTTGGGCCCTCCCTCCAGGTGTTTTGGACTCCAACTCCTACAATTCCTAACATCCAGTAGTTTTAATGCTTGTGGATATCTGCTTCAACCTTTCTATCTCACCAGAGAATTTACCCAACTTATTTTATAATTATGATAATAATATTCATTTAAAAGCCTTATTTATTTGTCGTGTCAGGGCAACCAGTCAATTGTATTACATTTCTAACAGAACAAAACAAACAAACAAAATACAAAATTTGTGAGTTTAGTAGTTGATTCAATGACCTGGCCACTTGGAGTGCCTCTGGTGTTGCTGCAAGAAGGTCCTCCCTTGTGCATGTGGCAGGGCTCAGGTTGCATTGCAGCAGGTGGTCTGTAGTTTGCTCTTCTCCACACTCACATGTCGAGGATTCCACTTTGTGGCCCCATTTCTGAAGGTTGGCTCTGCATCTCGTGGTGCCAGAGCACAGTCTGTTCAGCGCCTTCCAAGTCGCCCAGGCTTCTGTGTGCCCAGGGGGGAGTCTCTCATTTGGTATCAGCCATTGATTGAGGCTCTGGGTTTGAGCCTGCCACTTTTGGACTCTCGCTTGCTGAGGTGTTCCAGCGAGTGTCGCTGTAGATCTTAAAAAACTATTTCTACATTTAAGTCATTGACATGCTGGCTGAGACCCAAACAAGGAATGGGCTGGAGATGTCTCTGCCTTGGTCCTTTCGCTATTGGCTGCTACTTCCTGGCGGATGTCAGGTGGTGCAATACTGGCTAGACAGTGTAATTTCTCCAGTGGCGTACAGCACAGATACCCCGTGATAATGCGGCATGTCTCATTAAGAGCCACATCCACTGTTTTAGCGTGGTGAGATGTGTTCCACACTGGGCATGTGTACTCAGCAGCAGAGTAGCATAGCGCAAGGGCAGATGTCTTCACTGTGTCTGGTTGTGATCCCCAGGTTGTGCCAGTCAGCTTTCGTATGATATCGTTTCTAGCGCCCACTTTTTGCTTGATGTTCAGGCAGTGCTTCTTGTAGGTCAGATCACGATCCAGAGTGACTCCCAGGTATTTGGGTGTGCTGCAATGCTCCAGTGGGATCCCTTCCTTCCCAGGTCATCCTCAGAGCTCGGGATGCTTGTCTGTTCTTAAGGTGAAAGGCACATGTCTGTGTTTTAGATGGGTTGGGGATCAGCTGGTTTTCCCTGTAATAGTCAGTAAGAGCACCTAGAGCTTTGGAGAGCTTCTGTTCTACCATCTCAAAGCTCCCTGCTTGAGCAGTAATGGCATTTAAAAGCCTGAGCCAGCCCCACATCAATCCCACATGATAATAATAGTAATAATAATAATAATAATAATAATAATCCTAGACACTTGGGAAGTGCCCGACGTGGGATCCAATACAACAGCCAGCAGAATGATCTTGTCTGCTGTGGACTCATCTTGTGTTTCAAATAATAATAATAATTTATTGTGTGATTAATGCAAAGCCAGCCCTCCCCCTCTCTGGAGGATTTTAAACTAAGACTAGATGGGTTGCTATAGGGTTTTTGGGCTCTACAGAAGCACTCCAAGTGGCCAGATACTGGTCAAAGGACATTTAATCCACTACCATACTCACAAATTCTGTATTTTGTCTGTTTGTTTGCTTTGTTCTGTTAGAAATGTAATATAATTGACTGGTTGCCCTGACATGACAAACAAACAAACAGTCATGTTCCAGAAGCATTCTCTCCTGATGTTTCACCTGCATCTATGGCACACATCCTCAGAGGTTGTGAGGTCTGGGTTGGATGGCCGTCTGTCAGGATGGGGTGATTTGAATGCAATACTCCTGCTTCTTGGCAGAATGGGGTTGGACTGGATGGCCCAGGAGGTCTCTTCCAACTCTTTGATTCTAGGATTCTATGATGGCTTTGACTATGCATTCCTGCCTGGCCGAAAGGGGTTGGTCTGGATGCCCTTTGGAGGTCTCTTCCAGTGTTGTGGAGCACTTTTAATATGACACACTCCTGTGTGCCAAGCTGTGCTTGCAATGGTGCCAGCCTGGTAATGCCCAGTTGCAACTAGAGATTATAGTCATCGTAACAATAATACATTTTATTTATTACCTGCCTCTCCTGATGGCAGGAGGCGAGGTGCAACTAATGAGAGATGCATCCTAAGGAGCCCCACAGCAATTAATTTACCAGCAGGATTCAAAAGCTCCTCTGCCCATTGCATCTTTGAACGCAAGCGTTACAATTCCACGTCGTATTCCCTGGAGAATGCAAGACCATCATCCAGGACTCCTATCCTAGCAGAGTTGTGCATTGGAATGGGAATGGTTTCAAAGCACAGGGCTGCAATTCTCAGGAAGAGCCCGCGAGCCCCCATCTCCTTACCTGGCCAGCTCTGCGACGGCATCGTCATTCAGTCGGTTCCCAGAGAAGGTCAGGTGGCGGAGAGCACAGCTTTCCTGTCCAAAAATATTTATTTATTTATTTATTTATTTATTTATTTACAGCTTTTCTCTTCCGCCCTTCTCCTCACCCCGCAGGGGTACACATATATGGCTGACATTCAATGCCAATTTTTGACATACAAACATATACAGACATACACAGAGGTTATTTAACTTCTTTTTTTTTTATGGTCGCTTTCATCGTCCATCTGCGACGCTGATGAAGCACTTCCGCATTCCCCGCATGCTTCCCCGCTGGAATGCTTTTGCTGGAGTCTTCTTTACGGCCTCATAAATCAGTTAATTTAGCCTCCCCACACTTTAAGGTGGTACCTTATTTTCCTACTTGACAGATGCAACTGTCTTTCGGGTTGCAAAGGTCGACAACAGGCTACACACAATTGGTTGGAAACCCACTCCAACCTGGGCTGGCTTCGAACTCAGGACCTTTTGGTCAGAGTGATCTTAATGCAGCTGACACTCAGCCAGCTGCGCCACAATCCCGATGTAAATAAATCAAATATTGGGATTTGGAAAAAGAAGAGACATAAGCCCCGGTGTGTTTGGAGAGGGGCAGGGCCTTCATTCAATCTTCGCTTAATGTCGTGGGATGAGCATGCTTACAATGCATGTTTCATAGACCCTCTCTCCCCATTTGAGACCTTAATAGGATCGAGAGATGGGCAAAAACAAACAGAAGTGCACAGTATGACACTTTGGAAATGCAGAGATAGAGGATGGGGATGCCTGGCTTGGAAAGAGTCCCTGCAAAAGGGATCTAGGAGTCTTGATGGACCACAGGCAGAATGTGATGCAGCAGCTTAAAAACCCAATACGATTCTAGGCGAAGAGGGCGACATGGATTCAAATGGCAGGAAAAGAGATCCCACCTCAACATTAGGTGATGGTGTGACCTGTTCAAGAGTGGGATCTGGCATTGCTTAGAGCAGGCTTGGGCCAACTTGGGCCCTCCCTCCAGGTGTTTTGGACTTCAACTCCCACAATTCCTAACAGCCTACCGGCTGTTAGGAATTGTGGGAGTTGAAGTCCAAAACACCTGGAGGGAGGGCCCAAGTTGGCCCAAGCCTGATGTTTCATTGAAAGGCTGGGTGGCTATTTGTCAGGAGTGCTTGGAAGGTGCCTTCCTGCCTTTGGCTGAAAGAGGCTGGACTAGATGTCCCCTTGGGGTCCCTCTCCATGATTCCGCAGCTTATGCTTTTCACCAGACTCCAGTGGATCCAAGGGGAAGGGTCCCGCCGTCCTTCCTGCTTCCTACCTGGGCCAGGTAAGCAGCCAGGGCCTTCCCGAGGGGCTTCTGCTCGGCTTTCCTTCTGCCCACGGAGGCCAGCTCCAGGCGGGAGAGGCTCTGGCAAGGCAGGCTCTTCAGGAGGAGTTCCAGCCCTGCCCAGCCCAGAGCGTTGTGCGACAGGGACAGGCTCCTCAGCTGCAAGGCCCCTGGGAGAGAGGGAAGGGGAAAGGGAAGGCAAAGGGGAGAGAAAAGCAAGGGAAGATGAAGGGAAGGGAAAAGAAAGGAAAGGGAAAGCAAAGCAAAGGAAAGGAAAAGCAAGAAAAGGCAAGAGAAAGGAATGGAAAGGAAAGGAAATGCAAGGCAAGGGAAAGGAAAGGGAAGGAAAAGTAAGGGAAGGGAAATCAAAGCAAAGGAAAGAAAAAGCAAGGGAAGGGAAGGAAAGGAAAAGCAAGGGAAAGGGAAAAAGCAAGGCAAGGAAGGGGAGGGAAAAGTAAAGGGAAGGAAAAGCAAGGCAAAGGGAAGGAGAGGGAATGAAAAGCACGGCAAGGAAAAAGAAAGGGAAGGGAATGAAAGGAAAAGCAAGGAAAGGAAATGCAAGGGAACGGGAAAAGCAAGGGAAAGGGAAGGAAAGGAAAAGCAAAGGAAAAGCAAGGCAAGGGAAAGGAAAGGAATGAAAAGGAAGGGAAGGGAAAGGAGGGGTAAGGAAAAGCAAGGGAAAGGGAAAAGCAAGGCAAGGGAAAGGATAGGAAAAGCAAGGGAAAAGCAAGGGAAGGGAAAGGAATGAAAAGGAAGGCAAGGGAAAAGAAAGGGAAAGGAAAGGAAAGGAAAAGCAAGGGGAGGAAAGCATGAAAAGGAAAGGGAAGGAAAGGAAAAGCAAGGGAAAGGAATGAAAAGTAAGGCAAGGCAAAGGGAAGGAGAGGGAATGAGAAACACGGCAAGGGAAAAGAAAGGGAAGGGAGATGAAAGCAAAGCAAAGGAAAGAAAAAGCAGGGAAAGGAAAGCAAAAGAAAGGAAAATAAAGAAAGTCATGGGAAAGGAAAAGCAAGGAAAGGGAAGGAAGGCAGATAAAAGAAAGGAAACAAGGCAAGGCAAAGGGAAGGGAATGAAAAGTAAGCAAGGGAAAAGAAAGAATGGAAATGAAAGCAAAGCAAAAGAAAGGAAAGCAAGGAAAGGCAAGGGAAAGGAAAAGCAAGGAAAGAAGAGCAAGGAAAGTAAAGGAAACGCAAGGCAAGGAAAAGGTAAATGCAAGGTAAGACAATGGGAAGGGAATAAAAAGTGAGGCAAGGGAAAGAAAAGGGAAGGGATATGAAAGGAAAGGCAAGGGAAAGGGAAGGGAGGGGGATGAAAAGCAAGGCAAGGGGAGGAAAAGAGAAGGGAAATGAAAGCATAGCAAAGGGAAGGGAAGCAAAAGAAAGGCAAGGGAAAGGGAAAAGGAAGGCAAGGGAAAGGGAAAATGAAAGGAATGAAAAGGAAGGCAAGGGAAAAGAAAGGGAAGGGAAATGAAATGAAAAACAAAGCAAAGTGAAGGAAAGCAATAGAAGGGAAAGGAAAGGAAAAGCAAGGAAAGAAAAGCAAGGAAAGTAAATGAAACGCAACGCAAGGGAAAGGGAAATGCAAGGTAAGACAAAGGGAAGGGAAATGAAAGCAAAACAAAGGAAATGCAAGGTAAAGGAAAGGGAATGAAAAACAAGGCAAGGTAAAAGAAAGGGAAGGGAAGTGAAAGCAAAGGGAAGCAAAAGAAAGGCAAAGCAGAAACATGGAAAGGAGAGAGAATTGAAGGAAGGGAAGGGAAAGAGAAAGGGAAGGGAAGCAAAGGAAATGAAAGGGAGCAGAGACATGGGCAGGAGAGAGAATCAAGAGGAGAAAAGGCATCAAACGGGAGGGCATTACATTTGTCAGCAAATACTTTTTTTGGTTTCCTGGTTTGGAAAATTGAGGTGCACATTACACTCCATGGCACATGAGACACAAGTCAATGTGGGTATTCCTACCCCGGAGACACCAGGAGAAAGGATGTGCAGGCAGGCAGAGTGACCCAGGCCAGCCCTGGTGTGTTTCCCAGCCTTTGCCCCAAATGTAGCCCCACGGGTGTACCTTTCAGGGCCAGGCCCAGCAGGGGTTGGGGGTGCTGCAAGGAGGCGGCGGTGAGGCCACAGGCCTGCAGTCGGAGGACCTTCAGGAGCGGAGAAGCCTGGACCAAGGCGGCCAAGGAAGGGCCACTGTTCTCGCCCAAAGGGTTCAGGCTCAGGTCCAGCTCCTCCAGGGTCTGGAAGACATCCAGAGAGAGAAAGCATAAAGGAAGGCGTTAGAGAAACCTTTAGAAAAGAGCCAAAAAAAGTTATTAAGAGCAAAATTTCCTCTTGTGGTATACAACCAAATGTAATTATGCTAGGGAATGGTTTCAGTTGTTAGACTGAATAACCAGCAATCTTTGCTCTGTCAGGAAAACAGAGATTTGCCAGTAGAGTTTTAAGAGTTCTTTTCGGTGCCCAAAAAAGGTGCTCTCTGTGATATAGGGCCTGTCTGGAAGGGCCCTTAAGAGCCGTAGCAAAGAGGAAGGAAACTGTTAGATAACATAACCTTTTAGAGAAAAGCCAAAAAAAGCCCTTTAGAGCAGAATCTCTTGTGTTATACAACCAAATGTAATTATGCTAGGGAATGGTTTCAGTTGTTAGACTGAATAACCAGCAATCTCTGCTCTGTCAGGAAAACAGAGATTTGCCAGTTCATAAAAACAGCAGTTTTAGGAGTTCTTTTCGGTGCCCAAAAAAAGGTGCTCTCTGTGATATAGGGCCTGTCTGGAAGGGCCCTTAAGAGCCGTAGCAAACTAGGATTTTGCGAGAGCAAACTAAGCCAGCACGAGCGATGCTCCGCCTCTTTCTCCGCCTATTTCCCTTTGCTAGGGCAGCGTTGCGAGCATACGCTCGTGCTGCAGCAAACTACAGGAAGCTTGCGCTCGGGCTTGCTCCGAAGTTCCGCCTTTTCCCCCCCGAGGCTGCTCTCTCTCTTGCTAGCGTGCCTGTTTTCCATTGCAGAGGGCAGTTGAATTCTGCCAACTGCGAGAGTACACTCGCATCGCTTCCCTAGCAAGGGAAAACAGGCACACTAGCAAGAGAGAGAGCAGCCTCGGGGAAAAAAAGGCAGGGCTTCGGAGCGAGCTCGAGCACAAGCTCGCTTCCAGTAGTTTGCTACAGCTCTAAGAATATACCTGTTTAGACTTAGAAACAAATTCAACTTAAGAACAAACCTCCAGACCTCCCAATGCCCCAAGACTCTGGTGCAGGTGGAGGATCACCACCTGCAACACCTTTCCCCTCCTCTTTGTACTTCTTCTTGTCAGGAGAGGCCCTTCTCTCCATCCCACCATCACCACAACCACAAGAGAGGACCTTCTCACGCCCCTGCCACACAAATGAATAAAATCCCACAATATCTGCTTTGAATTGGACTATCTGGCAATGTGGACTGGATAATCCTATTCAAAGCAGATCTAGTGGGATTTTCTGCCTTGATAAAAGGTAAAGGTAGTCCCCTGACATTAAGTCCAGTCATGTCTGACTCTGGGGTGTGGTGCTCATCTCCATTTCTAAGCCGAAGAGCCAGCGTTGTCTGTAGACACCTCCAAGGTCATGTGGCTGGCATGACTGCATGGAGCGCCGTTACCTTCCCGCCGGAGCGGTACCTATTGATCTACTCACATTTGCATGTTTTCGAACTGCTAGGTTGGCAGAAGCTAGGGCTGACAGCAGAAGCTCACGCCGCTCCCCGGAATTGAACCTGCGACCTTTCGATCAACAAGCTCAGCAGCTCCGCGCTTTAACCCACTGCGTCACCGGGGGCCCTTCTTATTCTGCCTTGATATTCTGGGTTATATTACTGTGTGGAAGGGTCCTTAGTGACTGGTGTCAAAAAAGATTGGGCATACATATGTGTGTGTGTGTGTATTGTCGAAGGCTTTCATGGCCAGAATCACTGGGTTGTTGTAGGTTTTTTTTGGGCTATATGGCCATGTTCTAGAGGCATTCTCTCCTGACGTTTCGCCTGCATCTATGGCCATTCTAACAACCACCATGTCAGACTGCACAGAGAAGCCACTGAAATACACAAGCATGTGGACAATTTCAACAGAATCATAGAATCAAAGAATCATAGAATCAAAGAGTTGGAAGAGACCTCAAGGGCCATCCAGTCCAACCCCCTAACCCAGTGATTCTGGCCATGAAAGCCTTGGACAATACAATAATAATAATAATAATAATAATAATAATAATAATAATCTCTAAGGATGCCTGCCATAGATGCAAGAAAGAAGGAAACCATGAAAATGAGTAAAATCTGGCTACCAGTGTTAAAAAATAACTATAAAATTACAACAGCAAAACAAGAGAGGAAACAATCAGGCACAGCTAATCACCTCTCAACAAAAGATTGCCCCAGGCACTGCCAGGCCATTCTATGCTAATCAAGGTTAGGTTCTTGTGGGGTTTTTTCGGGCTATAGAACATGGCCCTATAGCCCGAAAAAACCCACAAGAACCTAGTGATTCCAGCCATGAAAGCCTTCGACAATACAATAATCAAGGTTGTCAGTTGAAACATTCACACCTAGCTCCAGCAGACAAGAGTCCTTTGTCCCACCCTGGTCAATCCACAGATATATAAACCCTTTTTTCCTAGTTCCAACAGACCTCACTACCTCTGAGGATGCTTGCCATAGATGCAGGCAAAACGTCAGGAGAAAATGCCTCTAGACCATGGCCATATAGCCTGAAAAAACCTACAACAACCCAGTGATTCAGGCCATGAAAGCCTTGGACAATACAATAATAATAATAATAATAATAATAATAATCTCTAAGGATCCCTGCCATAGATGCAGGCGAAATGTCAGGAGAGAATGCCTCTAGACCATGGCCATATAGCCCGAAAAAACCTACAACAACCCAGTGATTCAGGCCATGAAAGCCTTGGACAATACAATAATAATAATAATAATAATAATAATAATAATAATAATAATAGTAATCTCTAAGGATGTCTGCCATAGATGCAGGCGAAATGTCAGGAGAGAATGCTTCTAGAACATGGCCACACAGCCCAAAAAACCTGCAACAACCTAGTGATTCAGGCCATGAAAGCCTTCGACAATACAATAATAATAATAATAATAATAATAATAATAATAATAACAATAATCTCTAAGGATCCCTGCCATAGATGCAGGCGAAATGTCAGGAGAGAATGCCTCTAGACCATGGCCATATAGCCCAAAAACACCTACAACAACCCAGTGATTCTGGCCATGAAAGCCTTCGACAATACAATAATAATAATAATAATAATAATAATAATCTCTAAGGATGCCTGCCATAGATGCAGGCGAAATGTCAGGAGAGAATGCTTCTAGAACATGGCCATATAGCCCGAAAAATCCTACAACAACCCAGTGATTCAGGCCATGAAAGCCTTCGACAATACAATACTAATACTAATAATACTAATAATAATAATAATCTCTAAGGATGCCTGCCATAGATGCAGGCGAAATGTCAGGAGAGAATGCCTCTAGACCATGGCCATATAGCCCGAAAAAACCTACAACAACCCAGTGATTCAGGCCATGAAAGCCTTGGACAATACAATAATAATAATAATAATAATAATAATAATAATAATAATAATCTCTAAGGATGCTTGCCATAGGTGCAGGCGAAATGTCAGGAGAGAATGCTTATAGAACAAAAACCTGCAACAACCTTGTGATTCCAGCCATGAAGGTTTTCAACAATACAAACCTACATAATCTCTCTTGCTCATAACTTGGGGGCTGCCTGTATCGGAAAGGATGTCACATGAGACCAAGACACAATGGAGTGATGGGAAAACACTCCAGGAGAACAGTCCCACCTGGAAAACAGTGTGGCCAGAGGGTCCTGCGGTGAGCTTGCGAAGCCCCTCGGGGCCCAGCCGGTTGGAGGAGATGTCCAACTGCCTGAGGGCCGGCATGGTGCTGATGGTGGCCAAGAGCTCTTCGGCCGAGTCGTCCCCGAGGCCCGTCCCGGAGAGGCACAGCTGCCGGATGGAGGCCTGCAGCTTCAGGGCCCGGAGGAGAGGGGTCAGGCGGGGGGCCCCCCTGAGAGACACGCCGGCCACGCTGAAGGAGGGGCCCGACTCCTGCCGCTCCAACATCTGCAGAAGCAGGCGGTGCTCCTCTGTCAGGGGAGAAGACAAGGCTGACTTCAACAGGGAGAAAATGGATGAGACAACACTAAGGCAGAAAAACAAGACATGTACTGGTAACGGGGCTTGAGGAATGCAAAGCTGGGGTGAAAATGGCTGGAAGAAACATTAACAACCTCAGATATGCAGATGACACTACTCTGATGGCCGAAAGCGAGGAGGAGCTGAGGAGCCTTCTAATCAAGGTGAAAGAAGAAAGCGCAAAAGCTGGGTTGCAGCTAATCGTCAAAAAAACCAAGATCATGGCAACAAGAATGATTGACAACTGGAAAATAGAGGGAGAAACCGTGGAGGCCGTGACAGGGTTTGTATTTCTAGGCGCAAAGATGAGTGCAGATGCAGACTGTGGCCAGGAAATCAGGAGATGCTTCCTTCTTGGGAGGAGAGCAATGTCCAATCTCGACAAAATAGTGAAGAGTAGAGACATCAGACTGACAACAAAGATCCATTGCCTAGTCAAAGCCATGGTATTCCCTGTATTTATTTAGTGCATTTGTTAACCGCCATTCTCAGCCCTTTAGGGCGACTCATGGCGGTGTACAACATACATAAAAAGGCAATTTACAAAAGGCAATTACAGAACAATCTATTAACAATACAACAATTATAAAGTTACACTAAATAATCCGCTTCGTCTCATAGTGGAATCATAACCAATCTCATATTCCTTGTTCCATTCCAGTCATCTTTACCACATTGTTATAGCACTTAATTAAATGCCTTCTCGAACAGCCATGTCTTGAGGCTTTTTCGGAAGGACATGAGGGAGGGCGCCTGTCTGATGTCTGCAGGGAGAGTGTTCCACAGCCGGGGGGCCACCACCGAGAAGGCCCTCTCTCTCGTCCCCGCCAGACGTGCCTGTGAGGCAGGCGGGATCGAGAGAAGGGCCTCCCCAGATGATCTCAAGGTCCTCGTGGGCTCATAGGCCAAGATGCGGTTCGAAAGGTATTTTGGGCCGGAGCCGTTTAAGGCTTTGTAGGCCAAAACCAGCACCTTAAATTGGGCCCGGTAGCAGATCGGCAGCCAGTGGAGCTGTAGTCACCTACGGATGTGAGAGCTGGACCTTCGGGAAGGCTGAGCCAAGGAAGAGAGAGGCTTTTGAGCTGTGGTGTTGGAGGAAAGTCCTGAGAGTGCCTTGGACTGCGAGAAGATCCAACCAGTCCATCCTCCAGGAAAGAAAGCCCGACTAAAGCTCACTGGAGGGAAAGATACTAGAGACAAAGTGGAAGTCCTTTGGCCACATCATGAGGAGACAGCAAAGCCTAGAGAAGGGAATGATGCTGGGGAAAGGGGAAGGCAAAAGGAAGAGGGGCTGACCAAGGGCAAGATGGATGGATGGCATCCTTGAAGTGACTGGACTGACCTTGAAGGAGCTGGGGGTGGTGACGGCCGACAGGGAGCTCTGGCGTGGACTGGTCCATGAGGTCACGAAGAGTCGGAGACGACTGAACAAATGAACAACAACAACAACTGGTAACAGGACGAGAGATGACTGGCTTGGAAACCGTCCTTGCGAAAGGGATCTAGGAACATTAGTCAATTGCAGCTTTAAAAGCCAGTGCAATTCTAGGCTGGATCAAGAGGAGGATAGAGTCTAATGCAGGCATGGGCCAACTTTGGCCCTCCCTCCAGGTGTGTTGGAGTTCAATTCCCAGAATTCCTAACAGCCTCAGCGGCTGAGGGGGAAAAGGAAGGGGCCTGAGGCTATTAGGAATTCTGGGAATTGAACTCCAACACACCTGGAGGGAGGGCCAAAGTTGGCCCTTGCCTGGTCAAGATGGAGGGAAGTGATAGCTCCCTCTCTCTTCTGTTTGGTTAGACTGTTGAGGATCAGTGCAAAAAAAAACAAAACAAAACCAATATCTATTTTCCAATCAGAGACTAGAGATTTAAAATACAATAGCATTAATCTGCAGAATAACACTAAGGGCTGTGCAGTAAAAGAGCGCCACACCAGACCGATCTGCATCATGGGTTTTATAGTTCCTCAGAGTAAAGGAGACATGCAAACATGTGCACACACCTGTAATCAAACCTCTCCCACTTTTCCTTCTTTGCACTGTTGGAGCATGCAAGAAATCAATTAGAGTGTGTATGTGTGTGTCAACTGCAAAATAAGCACAAAGCTGATTGGTCGGGCTATACCCAAAGAGATGGCTGAGCCTGGGACTTTTGGATACTGTTACATTTATCAGGCTTCGGCTAGGCAGGTGCTCACAGAGAGTGAAGCAGAGAGAGAGAAGGAAAGACAGCTTGGAGTGTGCTCTTGCTTCATGAGCTGCTGCAGAGAGATTCTCCACGTGGGCAAAGAAAGACCATTTTAAATCCCTCATAAAAGGACATTATGTGAGTCGATGCCACTGATCACATGATTGTAAACATATTGTTCTGTGTTACAAAGAGTAAACGACTTGTTCTTTACTATTCACCTGCAAGGCATATTTTCTTTCTCTGGCAAGGCAGTGTGTGGGCTGATCAAACGTGAACTACACATGATTTTAATTTCATAACATGCACTACTTGTTGTGACACAGCTGGAGTCAGAGAGTGTTTCTGACGAGGATGATGGGACTCAGGTTCACAGTTGGGTTCAAAATGTCCTTGTCCCTGCTATAGACAGTGAAGAAGAAGTGCAGTTTCCCACAGCAAGGAATGGGAGTGTTGATACTGAAAATAGCCAGGTGCAGATTGACTCCGAGAAGGCGGACAGCTCTTTGGCTGGTTCTCAGCCTGATAACGAGCAAGGAGGAAAACAGGCTGATGCTAACAAGCAGACTGACCTTGATGATATGGGAACTTCAGATCGGGATGACCGGTTGGAATTCCGTGTTCGAAGGAGTGAGAGGATAGCCAACAAAAAGGAGGCCAGAGGCCAGAGAAACGCCTTCATGTTTTGCAAAGGGTATTAAACGGGGGTTTTGAGACCAGATCTTTGTCAAAGCAACTTCGCGTTTACCTAAGGAGCTTGCCTTTTTGGATTAAGCTTCAAGTGCTATGTTATATTGATCTTTTGGAACATTAACCTTTGCTTTTAAAAACTTTTTCTTACCTTTTTAAAAAAGTCTTTATGGTTTATTAAAAATAAAAGGTAAAAAGTTCTTAAAAGCAAAGCGCCGCGGCGGAGCAGCGGAACAGCGGAGCGCCGTGGCGGAGTGCCAAGCCAAACGCTGGGCCGAACCACCGAAGCAGCAATGGCGTCCACAGTGCTGGTCAGAACAAGCTGGAACTCGCCTCCCCGGGTGGCGTGAGGGGGACGGGCAACGGCCAGGAGCCAACACACCCCCGGGTCGTGAATCGCAGGTCAGTTGGGGGGTTTAGGCAATCCGGCAGCCACAGTTAGATGGTTAAGAGGGAACGTTCTGTTAGGCCCTAAGATGGCGAAGGCCTCAGCGTTCTATCTCTCCACCCTCTTCCTTTTAACTCCCTTTCCCTTGATGGACACTCGCCAAAAAGGCCTCCAGAGGGTTCCTTCAAACCCCCAGGTGCCAAAGGTGGCGGCTAGTGGTAGTGGGAGAACTGGATGAGGGGGATTAGGCTTCGATTAGATAATCTCACCGGACCGCTCTGCAAGTCAGCTGTTAGCTCCCCGCCATCATACCGGAAGCATAATCCAAGCATAATCCAATAGGCATCAGCAAAGCAAGACCCAAGAGAACATGACAAAGTCCTGGAATCATGAACACAAAGACTGAAAGATAAGTCTGGAAACCATGAATCCCTCTGAGGAACAGCTGAGGGATATTTAGCTTGGAGAAGAGAAGGCAGAGAGAAGGGGACATTGTGTCTTCCTGCTTGACAGGGCGGCACTGGAGTCCTGTGTGACGAGTGGATTGAATGGCATTGTATGATTGGGGTCTGGCTAAGGGCCTATTAAGGCTTGGCAAAATTGAAGACACCATCCTATAGTTGGAACCTTAAAATGGCATTATGGATGTGGTGAAGATTTGATTCACTTTGGAATGAGAAGGTTCTGAACTGACAATAACACACCTGAGAACTTTTGGTGTAAACAAAACAATCTTTACATCAGTAGTTCCCAACCTTTGGTTCTCCAGGTGTTTTGGACTTCAACTCCCAAAAATCCCAGTTTACCAGATGTTAGGAATTGTGGGAGCTGAAGTCCAAAAAACCTGGAGGACCAAAAGTTGGGAACCACTGATTTACAGGCTCAGAGAGAATGACTCTAAGGTTTTGTTTGTTTGTTTGTTTTTGTCGTGTCAGGAGCGACTTGAGAAACTGCAAGTCGCTTCTGAGAGAATTGGCCGTCTGCAAGGACGTTGCCCAGGGGACACCTGGATGATTTGATGTTTTTATCATCCTTGTGGGAGGCTTCTCTCATGTCCCCACATGAGGAGCTGGAGCTGATAGAGGGAGCTCATCCGCCTCTCCCTGGATTTGAACTTGCGACCTGTCAGTCTTCAGTCCTGCCAGCACAGGGGTTTAACCCACTACACCACTCTAAGTTAAGGAAGTCAGACGCAATGGTTCCTAAAGGAAGAAAAACAACATCTGTTCCAGAACTCATGGAGCTTAAGCAAGTTGGCCTATGAGCCCACGAGGACCTTGAGATCATCTGGGGAGGCCCTTCTCTCGATCCCGCCTGCCTCACAGGCACGTCTGGCGGGGACGAGAGAGAGGGCCTTCTCGGTGGTGGCCCCCCGGCTGTGGAACACTCTCCCTGCAGACATCAGACAGGCGCCCTCCCTCATGTCCTTCCGAAAAAGCCTCAAGACATGGCTGTTCGAGAAGGCATTTAATTAAGTGCTATAACAATGTGGTAAAGATGACTGGAATGGAACAAGGAATATGAGATTGGTTATGATTCCACTATGAGACGAAGCGGATTATTTAGTGTAACTTTATAATTATTGTATTGTTAATAGATTGTTCTGTAATTGCCTTTTGTAAATTGCCTTTTTATGTGTGTTGTACACCGCCATGAGTCGCCCTAAAGGGCTGAGAATGGCGGTTAACAAATGCACCAAATAAATAAATAAATAAATAAATAAGTTTTAGCTGAATGAGTTTTCAAAACAATCAAATAAAGGATAATTTAAAAGTTCTACATAAAGAGACCTTTTTCTCTTCAAAAAGTGTGGCAGATCTGCAAGGAATGCGGGGTCTGAACACCCTTCTCCTTCCAAGATGAATGAAAAAGGATGGTGAGTATGAATGAATGAGCAAATGGATTATGAGTGACTGCTGAGAGTGTTTCCCCCTTTGGTCTGGATAATCAATATACTGCAGTTATTATAAAACCCAGTACTGGAGTTTGTGTGTTTACTTCTTTCTCTGAAACGGCCTGATGCCATATTTCCCTCCGAAAACACATTAAAGAACATTTTAAGGTTCAAAAGGTATTCATGACAATTGGGGTACCTTTCTATTCATTATGATGCTATGAACTCACCTGCTGCCAGGCTCCGGCAGGCCTTTCGGTACCTCTCCACCAAGGGAGGCAGGTTCCATGACTGAACTTCAGCCAAAACCTGTCACAGAGAAAGACAGAGAGAGAGAGAGAGAGAGAGAAAGTCAGCTGGGAGCAGGAAACAGAGGACGGAACTGACAAAAGCACCCCTGAAGACACTTTGCCGAAGATATTCAGGGGATTGCCATAAATTAACCTGCGACTTGAAAACATATAGCGATACCTTGACTTATGGGTTTAATTTGTTCTGTGTCTGAGCTCTTAACTCAAATCACTCTTATGTCAGAATCAAAGCTTGCCATTGAAATGCTATTAATGTGTTCTAGTCCCCTAAAAACCACATCATTTTTTGATGTTATGTGTATTTAAATATCCAAGCACATCATCCTTTTCTTCTTGGCATGCATTTTCTTATGTGAATTCATGTCCCGGCACAGTATGTTTGCCGAAATCATCTATCGGACAGATGGCAAGCTATTTAACCTCAGCAGACTGAAAGCCAAAACCAAGGTTACAACAACATCTGTTATAGAACTCCAATATGCTGATGACAATGCCATCTGTGCACATTCAGAAGAAGATCTTTAAAGCCACTCTAAACACCTTTGCAGAAGTATACGAGAAGCCTGTCATTAAACATCGAGAAAACCAAAGTGCTTTTCCAGCAGTCACCAGCCAATCCAACGTTGCTCTGCTATACTCTCTCACTGAAAATGCAATGTAAAGAACCCTTGTATAAAAAATATTCATGACACATTCACACGTCTGAGGGCCCTTGGCCTTCCATCTCGCCCCCCTACTCATCCTCATGCCCCATGCTTCTTTCTCGTGGCAATCCTTCTCGAATCCTTCTGCACCTGAAACTCAGAGAGGGCCTTCGGCTTCCCAGCAACTGCTCACCTCCTCGTTGCTTTGCAAGACGTCCACAATGCGGTCCTGGGGGGCGAGGAGGGCCCCCTCTTTCTTCAGGGTCAGGAGCGGAAGGAGCCCGCAGGCCTGGTAGTAGCGCTGGGAGGCCTGCTCCGCCAGCCAGGACACCGGGCGGCCCTCGTGGTCGCTGCAATACGAAGGAAGGGCAGGGTCATGTTCCTCTGGTTCAACATCTCCACTTTCTCAAACCTTCAGTGGAATGTGCTGTGACCACATGTCCATTAGAACTGTATTTTTCACACACAATGGAATTTACAGACAATGCATTTCGAGCATTATCTACCTGACACAAATTTCCTCCACCCAGTGACACTGAACAATGCAGAGAGCAAACTCAGAGGATGATCTTACCTTTTTGGATCCTAAGAGTAAAAAAGGATCCCAAGGGGTCCCCTGGCCCAATCCCCTTCTGAGCTGGAATACACTGCTAAAGCGGGAGTTCCTTCTCTCCAGGGTAAAGAGCAACCTGTGTTGATTTCACTCAAAGCAACACTGATGGATCTGCCTGGGATTCCGCAATTAACCAGCTTACCTGTGTGGCACAGGAATCAAGAAGATGTTGTCTTGCACCCGAACTCGCACCCGGATCGGAGGCGGGGGAGCAGGGACCTGCGGAGAGAGAAGACAAGGTGAGGGACCGGGATGCAGAAGGAATCCCACCGTGGGACACTTTGTGGAGGCCTTTTGATGAGAGAGGGAAACAGACAAAGGACTCTTGTCAGTTGGAGCTAGGTGGGAATGTATCCACTGACCACCTTGATTAGCATTTGATGGCCTGGCAGTGCCTGGGGCAATCTTTTGTTGAGAGGTGATTAGATGTTCCTGATTGTTTCCCCTCTGTTGTTTTGCTGTAATTTTAGAGTTTTTTAAATACTGGTAGCCAGATTTTGTCCGCATAGGGAAGCTGATGAGGAAACACAACCTACAAACTATCTCCAGACCCACCAAGAAAATCCAACCAATGCTACATTCAGCAAAGGACAAGAGGGATCCTCTCACTTCTGCAGGAGTCTACTGAGGACAAGTCTTTATAGGGACCATCAAATGCAGCAGCATTGCCCAGGCATGCATCAAGGAACAGGAAAGGCACTGCAGACTACTTCAACCAGAGACGTCAGCCATAGCAGAGCACCTGAGGAACCAACTTGGACACAACATATTATTTGAGAACACAGAAGTGCTGGACCACTCTCACAACCACCATGTCAGGCTACACAGAGAAGCCACTGAAATCCATAAGCATGTGGACAATTTCAACAGAAAGGAGGAAAACATGAAAGTGAACAAAATCTGGCTACCAGTGGCGCCCCCAGTGGCGCAGTGGGCTAAACCCCTGTGCCGGCAGGACTGAAGACCGACAGGTCGCAGGTTCGAATCCAGGGAGAGGCGGATGAGCTCCCTCTATCAGCTCCAGCTTGTGGGGACATGAGAGAAGCCTCCCACAAGGATGATAAAAACATCAATTCATCCGGGCGTCCCCTGGGCAACTTCCTTGCAGACAGCCAATTCTCTCACACCAGAAGCAACTTGCAGTTTCTCAAGTCGCTCCTGACACAACAAAAAAAAGTTGAAACATTGACACCTAGCTCCAGCAGACAAGATATATAAACCCCTTTTTCCTAGTTCCAACAGACCTCACAACCTCTGGGGATGCTTGCCATAGATGCAGGCAAAACGTCAGGAGAGAATGCCTCTAGAACATGGCCATATAGCCCGAAAAACCTACAACAACCCATTGATTCCAGCCATAAAAGCCATCTCCCCACAAGGGGGTCTCAGCGCGGCCTCACATGAGCATCAGAGGATGCTAACAGCATTAATACCATAAAAATTACAATTCACAATAAAATCATTTTAAAACACCTACAAGAAGCACTGCCTGAACATCAAGCAAAAAGTGGGCGCTAAAAACAACATCATACGAAAGCTGACTGGCACAACCTGGGGATCACAACCAGACACAGTGAAGACATCTGCCTTTGCGCTATGCTACTCTGCTGCTGAGTACGCATGCCCAGTGTGGAACACATCTCACCACACTAAAACAGTGGATGTGGCTCTGAATGAGACATGCCGCATTATCACGGGGTGCCTGCGCCCTACACCACTGGAGAAATTACACTACTTAGCCGGTATTGCACCACCTGACATCCGCCGGGAAGTAACAGCCAATAGTGAAAGGACCAAGGCAGAGACATCTCCAGCTTATCCCCTGTTTGGGTATCAGCCAGCATGTCAACGACTTAAATCTAGACATAGTTTTCTAAGATCTACAGAGACATTCGCTGGAACACCCCAGCAAGCGAGAGTCCAAAAGTGGCAGGCTCAAACCCAGAACCGCAATCAATGGCTGATACCAAATGAGAGACTCCCTCCTGGGCACACAGAGGACTGGGCAACTTGGACAGACTGCGCTCTGGCACCACGAGATGCAGAGCCAACCTTCAGAAATGGGGTCACAAAGTGGAATCCACAACATGCGAGTGGGGAGAAGAGCAAACCACTGACCACCTGCTGCAATGCAACCTGAGCTTTGCCACGTGCACAAGGGAGGACCTTCTTGTGGCAACACCAGAGACACTGGTCAAAGGACATTTAATCAACTACCAAGCTTGCAAATTCTGTGTTTTGTCTGTTTGTTTTTGTTAAAAATGTAATACAAATGTCTGGTTGCTGATGACACGATAAATAAATAAAATAAATAAATTTTGAAACATTGTACAACATAATCAGTAAAATTTAACAATAAATTAATACTATGATATGAAATCATGCGCATGCTGAAAACTCACCGGCGCAAATGCAGATGGTAGGCTTTCTCCTCCGCAAGGCACCCTCTCCACTTGGCTGCTGCCTCCAGCTCTGTGCAAAGTGCCGGCTGCGGTCTCTGTGCTGCCCACCACGTTGGCCCCCCGGACCCTCCCCAGGGGAGTCCTGCCCACCATCAGGGTGAGACGCGCTTGCCGGGCTTTCCTCCTCTTCCTGGGGGCCTCGGGGGCCGCACAAGGGGGTCCGACGTCACTCTCGCCCTCCTCCTCTTCCTCCTCAAGGATTTCCTCGCAGGCAGAGCCCAGTGGACTCTGCCGGCCGCGTTTGCGTGAGACGGCATTCACTCCCAGGTCGTCTTCCAGCCAGTCGTCATCCACGTATTCTTCTGTCGGAATGAGTGCTGGGGCAGGGGAGGGTTTGGCGGGGCGATCAGAACCTGGCGGACCCCGGGAGAGGGCGCTGCCCACCCCTCGCATGGCTGCCGCATATTCCGAAGGCGCCGCGGATATCGGCTCCCCCTCTTCTCTCGTGAGTCTCTGGCTGAGCAGCCGCTGGCGCTTCTTGACGGGGCGAAGGGGGACCATGCAGTCCTCGTCCTCTTCGGGGTCCGCCTGGCTCCGTCTCGGGCTGGCCAAACCTTGAGGACTGGAACCTTGAGACTCCGAAAATTCAGCATCGAAGAGCTGGCTGGAGGGCGGCTCCCGCTGGACCTGAGGCTTGGAGGCTGCAAGGACAGAAGGAATGAAGCTCAAAAGGTCGTGTTGATGGGACCAGGAAAGTGAATTTCACAAAGAAGGAGAAGTTTAAGAATGGGTTAAAAGGAGGAGGAGGAGAAAGAGGGAAGGGATGCAGAAAGAGATAAACGCTGCTGATTTGAATGCAACATTCCTGCTTCTTGGCAGAGTGGGGTTGGACTGGATGGCCCATGAGGTCTCTTCCAACT